>NC_041384.1:213157072-213161476 GCF_002162155.2 Triticum dicoccoides | reverse complement strand
GGTGCGGGCTAAGCAGCGGCGGCGGCGTCCGGCGATGGCGGTGGTTGCGGCGGTGGCGTGCAAGGACGCAGCGGCGGCTGCGGCGGGGGAAGAGAGCGAGAGAGAGGGGCAGTGGCGGCGGCTTTAGAGGGGAGGGGAGGAGAGGCGTGGGGAAGGGGTCGAGGCGGAGGAGGAATCCGGCGGCGGCACGAGATCGGCGGCGATGGCGTGCGTGCAGCGGAGTCCGGCTGGAGCTAAGGGACGCGCGGGCGTCGGGCTGGGCCGTGGCCTGACCGGTTGGCTGGGCCGGCCCAGTTCGGCGGAAAGGGTTTTTAAAAAAAAAAATAACATTTCTCCAGCAAAACAAAAATAAACACAAAATAAATAAAATTTTACATAGGCATATAATATATCAAAATTTTCAGAAAAAGATTTTCTACACAGTGAACATTTTTATAACTTCAAATAAAATCCACACAAATTCAGATAAATCAAAGAGTGCTACTGATCTATTAAAATCCAACAAAAATCATTTTAAAAATACCAAAATGATTTCAAATTAATTTTTCTCCAATTTTCTAATGTAGGGAATCATGTTACCCTATTTTCCATGTATTTTGTTTTTGGAGAAAAATAATTTGAATAAAACTCAAATAACTCCAAATTGAAAATAGATTCAAAAAGGACTTTAAATGTGATCTTTGAAACTCCCAACTCATATTTCATAATTTGAAGAAGTGATTTTATCTTCTCTCGGGAATATCATTGAGTTGCATACAGTTTCTGAATTGGAAAATATTTCCCAATGGAATTCAAATATTTTTCAAACACCCTTTTCATTTATTTAAATGGAAGAAGTCGTGTCATCTTCTCTCTAGGGTTTTGTATTTGAAAAGAATTTGAATTCACGAAGATCATAAATGAAAAAGTGAAAGTTTGGGAAAGTCCTTTTATTCCCTCTCATTTAACTTTCAAAAGTTTCAAATTCACTCACTTTCAGTCAATCAAACAAACAATCAAACAAATCTATCTATTTATTATAACATTCCAAAATTTAGAATTTTGGGATGTTACACTAACCTATTAACCCAAGGCCCAGTGCAAATTGCTGTTTTTTTGCCTATTTCAGTGTTTCGCAGAAAAGGAATATCAAACGGAATCTAAATGGAATGAAACCTTCGGGAACATGATTTTTTGAACAAACGTGATCCAGAGGAATTGGAGTGGACGTCAAGAAACGAACGAGGAGTCCACCAGGCAGGGGCGCACCTACCCCCCTGGGCGCGCCCTCCCCCCTCATGGGCCCCTCGTGGCACAACCGACCTACTTCTTCCTCCTATATATACTCATATACCCTAAAAACATCCAGGAGCACCGCGAAACCCTATTTCCACCGCCACAACCTCCTGTACCTAAGAGATCCCATCTTGGGGCCTTTTCCGGAGCTCCGCCGGAGGGGGCATCAATCACGGAGGGCCTTTACATCAACTCCATGGCCCCTCCGATGATGTGTGAGTAGTTTACTTCAGACCTTGAGGTCCATAGTTATTAGCTAGATGGCTTCTTCTCTCTCTTTGGATCTCAATACAAAGTTCTCCTCGGTCTTCTGGGAGATCTATTCGATGTAACTCTTTTCCCGCCGTGTTTGTCGAGATCCAATGAATTGTGGGTTTATGATCAAGTCTATCTATGAACAATATTTGATTATTCTCTGAAATCTTTTATGCATGATTGGTTATCTTTGCAAGCCTCTTCGAATTATCAGTTTGGTTTGGCCTACTAGATTGATCTTTCTTGCAATGGGAGAAGTGCTTAGCTTTGGGTTCAATCTTGCGGTGCTCGATCCATGTGACGGAAAGGGAAACGACATGTATTGTATTGTTGCCATCGAGGATAAAAAGATGGGGTTTATATCATATTGCTTGAGTTTATCCCTCTGCATCATGTCATCTTACCTAATGTGTTACTCTGTTCTTATGAACTTAATTTTCTATATGCATGCTGGATAGCGGTCGATGTGTGGAGTAATAGTAGTAGATGCAGGCAGGAGTCGGTCTACTGTCATAGACGTGATGCCTATATACATGATCATGCCTACATATTCTCATAATTATTCTCTTTTCTATCAATTGCTCGACAGTAATTTGTTCACCCACCATAATACTTATGCTATCTTGAGAGAACCCACTAGTGAAACCTATGGCCCCCGAGTCTATTCTCCATCATATTAATCTTCCGTCAACAAGCTATTTCTATTACCTTTTATTTTGCAATATTTACTTTTAATCTTTATAATAAAAATACCAAAAATAGTATCTTATCATCTCTGTCAGATCTCACACTCGTAAGTGACCATGAAGGGATTGACAACCACTTTTATCACGTTGGTTGCGAGGTTCTTATTTGTTTGTGTACGTACGAGGGACTTGTGTGTGGCCTCGTACGGGATTGATACCTTGGTTCTCAAAAACTGAGGGAAATACTTACGCTACTTTGCTGCATCACCTTTTCCTATTCAAGGGAAAACCAACGCAGTGCTCAAGAGGTAGCAGGGTGGAATAGATCTAATCTTTAAACAGTCAATCTCAAGAGAAATTCTATCAATGTTCCTAGCCAAATCATCAATCTTGAGCAAATTTTCTTCAACCATAGCATTAAAATTATTTTGAGAACTAATGAAATGCTTAATATTGTTCTCAAGAACATAGGGTATTCTGTTATAATTTTCATAGGAATTATCATAATTATTAGAGGAATTACTAGGAAACGGCCTAGGGTTGAAATTACCTCTATACGCGTTATTACCAAAATTGTTCCTACCAACAAAATTCACATCCATAGATTCATTATTATTCTCAATCAAAGTAGACAGAGGCATATCATTAGGATCAATAGGAGCACTCCAACTAGCAAACAATTTCATAAGTTCATCCATCTTTCCACTCAAAGTATTAATTTCTTCAATCGCATGCACTTTTTTACTAGTAGAAGATCTTTCGGTATGCCATTGAGAGTAATTAGCCATAATACTATCTAGCAGTTTAGTAGATTCTCCTAATGTGATTTCCATAAAGGTACCTCCCGCGGTGGAATCTAAATGATTTCCAGATGCAAAATTCAATCCGTCATAAAAAAATTGTATGATCATCCATAAATGTAACCATTTGTAGGGCAATTTCTTATCATCAATTTCATCCTCCCCCAAGATTGTGCAACATGTTCATGATCGAGTTGCTTAAAATTCGTTATATCGTTCCTAAGGAAGATGATCTTAGTGGGAGGAAAATACTTGGAAACAAAAGCATCTTTACACTTGTTCCATGAATCAATACTATTTTTAGACAAACATGAAAACCAAGTTTTAGTGCGATCTCGTAGTGAGAGCAGAAATAGCTTCAATTATCAATATCATTATCCACATCTTTCTTATTTTGCATATGGCACAACTCAATGAAAGTATTTAGATGGGATGCGGTATCTTCACTTGGAACGCCAGAAAATTGATCTTTCATAACAAGATTCAGCAAAGCGGCATTAATTTCATAAGATTTCGCACTAGTGCCGGGAGAAAATGGAGTACTAATAAAATCATTATTATTAGTATTGGAAAAGTCACACAACTTGGTATTTTCTTGAGACATCGTGACAAAGCAAGCAATCTAGCACACAAGAAAACAGAAAGCAAACGCAAAGCAAACGAAAAAGCAAATGAAAGAAGGGAGAATAAAAAGGCAAATATTTTTGTATTTTTCTGAAAAAGTTTTAGAAGTGGGGGAGAGGAAAACCAGAGGCAAATGACAGATAATTTAATGCAAGAGATGAGAGTTTATGATGGGTACTTGGTAGGCTTGATGTAGAACCTCCCAGGCAACTTCTTGAGCTTGTGTTGGTTTTTCCCTTGAAGAGGAAAGGGTAATGCGGCAAAGTAGAGATAAGTATTTACCTCAGTTTGAGAACCAAGGTATCAATCCAGTAGGAGGTACCACTACTGGAATCAAGGAATTTGCCCAGCCATTTCTTTGCCGTCCGCTAGCTAACAGCAAAGATTCTTTGCCGTCAACTAGCGGACGACAAAGAGGTGGGTGGGTCCAGTGGAGGACACTGCAGTAATGGCCCACCCCTCGCCACCTCTTTGCCGTCCGCTAGCAGATGGCAACTATTTTTTGACATCCGCTAGCGAACGGCAAAGAATTATCTACCTAACGGCTGTTACCCCCCCCCCACCTCACTCTTCTCTTCTCTCTCTCCCTCCGCCGACCCGGTCAGATCGAGATAACATAGCCACCCGCCCCCGCGCCCGCACCTCCTCCGCCCCACCACCCCGCCGCCTCGGAGCCCTGCAGCCCCGTCGCCACCGCCGCCCCGTCACCCCCACCGACGCACGACACTGCTGCCCCGTCGCCCCGTCGCCACCGCCGCCCTGGC
>NC_041384.1:213104839-213156318 GCF_002162155.2 Triticum dicoccoides | reverse complement strand
CGCCCTACCCTAGGCCGTCGCCCCGTCGACACCACCGCCCCCGACGCCCTACCCCAGGCCGTCCCAGCCCCCTCCTCCACCAGCTGCCCCCAAAGGTGAGCTCTCCTTTTTTATTATTTTTTCTATTTTTTATATTTAGTTTAGTTTTAGTTTAGGCTTAGTTTAGTTTAGTTTACGAAGAAGATGTTAGGGGTGCGTCGGCGCCAACGGAACCAAATAGAGGTTAGGGTGCGTCAGCGCCGACGGAACCAAATCGAGGTCAGGGGTACATCGGTGCCGACGGAACATGGTCAAGGATCGCCGGTCGCCGAGGGGTCGAGCTAGGGTCGACTTTTACCTCGAATGACATATATTTCGATGGATACTGTTGTAAATATTTACTTAGTTTGATGGCAAAAACAATAGTTCTATGTTACTCAACTTTCGATTTAAATGTGCAATTCTTTCATCGTTGCGAGGGTCTGGTGTTCAACGAGCTCTTCCCCTACGATCGTGGGTGAGCACAAATGATATCTCCTCCTCCCCCCTTAATTATTTGCTCTGTTCCGGCCTTCGTGCCGATGACACTAGATAGATAACTACAGTTGCATAACCAGTATGTGTCTCCCGTCCGAAAGGGTTGCGTCAATAAATATGCATTCAGTTGCATATTTATCATGGTCGCTCATTCGGATTGTCCGGCGATTTCCAAGGACAGCCTGAGTATGTGTAGATTGGGCACGTTCTCCATGCTCCACCCCATTCCGAGACAAAATTTTGGCAGCGCCTCCCTGTTGTTCTGCGGATGCACATTCTCTCGGCTTTTTGCCGAGACGTGTATTTGGAGAACAACGGGGAGGTGTTGCCGAAATTTTGTCTCGGAATGGGGTAGAGCAAGGAGAACGTACTCAATCTACACATACTCGGGTGGGATTAGGACCTATCTTTACCTATTAGTGTGTAGGTTGCATGGGCGTAATAAAATTGACAAACTAGATTAAAACCCAAGTGTTGAAACTTGAAACACCCAAACTGACTCATGAAAAAAAATCAAAGCGTAGAAAAAGAAATCAAAGACGAAACAATATGTAGTGAGAGGTTGTGCAACTAGAATGATATTCTGTAACAGCTTTTTTAACGAATTTGAGAGGATGATGGTGAAGAACTTGAAACATTGGTGTCTTGTGGTCGTTTCCATACAATATGCTACAGCTCACCAACCCTTCTTTTGACCACCATTGGTGTCTTACGGTCATAATAAGGGTTGTTGCGCTGTAGCAGAATGTATGGAAATGACAACAACACACCAATGGCTTTCGAGTTCTTCGCCATCATCCTCTCCAATTCATTAAAAAATATGGTACAAAAAATCATCCTAGTTGCACAACCTCTCACTATGTACTATTTCGTCTTTTATTTCTCTTTCTATGCTCTGATTTTTTGTCATGAGTCAGTTTGGTTGTTTGAAGTTTCAAAATTGACAAACTAGATTAACTGATGAATATACATGTTGATGGACCTATCTTTACCCATGAGAGTGTAGGTAGGCAAGATGAGTGATCGTGCGTGGATGTACATTGGTCACACTAGTCAGAAAGAGATTACCAACGAATGGATAATAAAAACCAAGGGGTTTGTGAAAGCCGCATTAGCAAATGGCCAGAGGAAAAACTGGTGCCCCTGTGTCCGGTGCAACAATTGGGAAAAGAGTATAGAGGATGAAATGGGCAAACACCTGTAGAGGACTGGTTTTACGCCCGATTATAAAGTGTGGACATTTCATGGTGAGTCTGCCCAACGTGCCAGAGCTGAGGTGGTTCGTCGTCGCACGACGAGCATGGTACTGGGATGGAAGACATGGTGCAGAACTTTGATGATGCTTGGGATTCAAACGATGAGATGGAGGAATCTGCAAATGCCTTCAATGAAATGTTGGAGTCTTCAAAACATCCTCTCCACGATCACACTGAGCTTTGTCAGCTGGATGCCATCTCTCAAATAATGGCTCTGAAGGCTCAATTCAACTTGGGCAGAGAATGCTATGATGCGATGATGACAGTATTTGGAGATGCTATGATGCAATGATGATAGTATTTCGACGCTTTCTACCCAAAGGCCATGTAATGCCTGCAAACCTGTACCAGTCAGACAAAATCCTCCATGCTCTTAAGATTCCCTATGAGAAGATACATGCCTTTGAGAAAGGATGTGCCTTATTTAGGCTTGAGTATGCAGACTTGAACTATTGTCCCATCTGTAAGTCTTCCAGGTATATTATGGTAGACAACGGTATGGGTGAGAAAACGCAGACCAAAATCCCCGTTAATGTTCTTCGGTATATGCCAATCGTACCAAGACTTCAACATCTTTTCATGGTTGAAGAGACGGCCAGACAGATGACATGGCACAAAACTGGCAAAAGAACCGAACTACATGCAGGTGGGAATCTGATAATGGTACACACATGTGATGGTGAAGTGTGGAAGAGCTTTGATGCATTACATGTGGAAAAAGCGGAAGATCCAAGGCATCCTCGAGTCGCCATCAACATGGATGGGTTCAGTGTGTTTGGTCTCATGGCAACCCAATACAGTTGTTGGCCCATATTTGTCTTTCCACTCAATCTCCCACCTGGACAGATTATGCAAAAAAAGAACATTTTCCTGACGTGGATAATTCCAGGGCCAAACTATCCGGGGAAGAATATGAATGTGTACATGTAACAGCTTAAGGACAAAGCTTGGGATAATGGGTTCAAGACATACGACGCCTTTAGCAAACAGAACTTTATATGCGTGTCTGGTACATGTACTTGACGCATGACTTGCCGGCGTATGCGCTATTCGTTGGCTGGTGTGTGCATGGAAGGTTCCCGTGCCCCACATGCAAGACACCTCTTGAGTTTCGTTGGTTGCAGGTGGGTCACGAGTTTTCTTGCTTCGACTTGCATAGATAGTTCCTAGACCCTCGCCATAAGTTCAGGAAAGACAAGAAGAACTTCATGAAAGGTAGAGTTGTCAAAAATTCTGCACCACCTCCGTTGACAGGCCAAGAGACCCTGGATCAGTTAAACGCTCTCGAGCCAGATCCAGAGCATCCAGGGTATTTCACGGGGTATAATTCGGAACACACATGGACTCACAAGACATGCTTGTGGGGTCTTCCTTACTTCAAAGACCTCATTTGCCCACACAACATCGACGTGATGCACACTGAAAAGAATATCACCAAAGCCCTATTTGTTACATTGTTCGACATAGAGGGGAGGTCAAAGGATAATACTAAGGCTAGAGTCGATTAAGAGGTGCTATGTGATAGACCGTTAGAAAACATGAAAGAACCGAAAGGAAAGCAGAACTGGACGAAGCCAAAGGCATGGTTCAATCTTGGAAGGCCAGCTATGAGGGAAATTATCTTGTGGGTGCAAATGAAGTTGATGTTCCCCGATGGGTATGCAGCGAATATAAATAGGGGAGCGACTATTGAAAAATTGAAAATATTTGGTCTTAAGAGTCATGATTGGCACATATGGATTCAGCGGGTAATGCCGGTGATGTTGCGTGGCTTTATCCCTGAGGATGAATAGCTAGTACTGGCCGAGCTGAGCTATTTCTTCCGTGTTCTTTGTGCGAAAGAACTATCACCCGCTGTGCTAGAAGAAATGGAAGAGTTGGCGTCAGAGTTGATCTACAAGTTAGAGAAGATCATTCCGCCGGGCTTCTTTAATCCAATGCAACACTTGATTTTTCATCTCCCGACCGAGGAAAGAATGGGGGGCGTGCAAAATTGTTGGTGCTAAGCAACTGAGAGGATACAAAAGACGCTCCGAGCAAAATGTAAAAATAAACGTAGAATTGAAACATCGATGGCCGAGGCATTCATTACTGAGGAGGCGGAAAACTTCGTGACAGCACACTACGAAGCCAAAAATCATCATTTGCATAATCCGAAGCCTTGGTACAATGCTGGTGACCCTAAAAAAGGTGGATCCAACCTCAGCCAATTCAAAGGGAATCTCGCACCAGCCGTTGCTTCTAAACCAATATCGTTGGATGTCGAAGAATGGTAGACCATTTCGTTGTATATCTTCAGTAACCTAGCAGAAGTGCGGCCGTACATCGAGTAAGCTATCATGGTACATTGTTTCGCAACTTCTAATTCCTTTGAAAATCTCTTATTCCTGGATATTTGATACAGTCGATACGTCGCCAAATTCTCAAGTGGAGCGGAGATCGAAAAGCAATCCATCAATGAGTATGAGCTTCTGGCAAAGCCTTTCCTGGTTTCATCTTTTGGTTCAAACAAACGGTAATTTCCATTAGACCATTCTCATTTTCTTCGTCTAATTTGTGGCTAATGCAACAATCCTTTCACATTAAACTTGTAGGCTAATTCAGAGTCTATGGACACTGAATTGAGACAAGTCGCTAATGGTTTTGACTATAAGGTTCGTTCATTTGACAAATATGACATCAACGGGTATCTCTTTCGTACCTACGGCAAAGAGCTATCTATGGCCAACCGAAAGTCTACAAATTGTTATGTCTCTACTATTGGTGATGGAGGTATTGAGTATTATGGGAGAGTTGAAGCAATTTATGAACTTCTATTCTATGGTGAAAACCCACCGAATGTCGTAGTCTTCAAATGTTATTGGTTCCAGCCGAATGAGACTAGAAGGACTCATGAACATATAGGGCTAGTCGAAATCAAACAAAGCACCCGTTTAGATGTTCCCAATGTCTATATTACATCTCAACAGGCGACCCAAGTTTTCTATCTACCGTGGGCCTACAAAACTGATCCAAATCTGAATGGTTGGGATGTTGTTTATGAAGTGCAGCCACGTGTTAGACCACCTTCCCCCCAATAAAAAGGATTATGAACCTCACATTAACCCAGACACATATGAAGGTGAATTCTTCCAAGAAACACGTCTTTCCAAAAAATGCTTCAAGAAATGCTCTACTTCACCCCAGAACATTGAAGCAGACAGCGATAATGAAGCCGACTTCACCCCTGAGTGGGAACAAGAAGAGCATGAACAAGAAGAGATTACTGCTATGGATGATTTGTCAATGCTTGACCGATTACGTAAAGGTGGCCTTCCACATATTGATGCCACTGAACCCGATGAGCACTTCATTCATGATAGTGATGATGATGATGATGCATTTATTGATCCCGGAGCATTTATTGAACCCGACGATCAAGATTATTATTAGGTATTCAATTTTTTTATGTTGTACTTGATTTATATAGTTGTATAATTTTCTTACTTGTATAATTTTCTTACTTGATTTATATTGTCTTCTTCTTGTTCTTATGTTTGATACATGGGCTATGTTTGAGGTTGAAACCATATATATCATATATATCTTTTGAAAATGCAGGGATATAACAGAAAACAGAAAAAACAGAAGCAATACAGGCACTTTGCCATCTGCCACTGATGGCAAAGGGGCATTTGCCGTCTGCCACTGACGGCAAAGGGCCTTTGTCGTCTGCCACGGACGGCAAAGAGGCCATGTGGCAGCAGCCTGTGCAATCTGGGAGCTGACCCATTTGCTTACTTTGCCGTTTGTGGCAGACGGCAAAGTCTGGAGAGGTTTGCCGTCTGTGGCGGATGGCAAAGGCTTGGGGGCATGACATGTGGATGACATCATACAACAGATGGCAAAGGGCAGGGCATGTTTGTCGTCCGCTGATGGACGGCAAAGCCTCCCGTTAGCCACCTAACGTGGCTAACGCCGGTTTTTTGCCGTCCATGTTCTTTGTCGTCTGCCACTGACGGCAAAGGGCCTTTGGTGTCCGCTTTGAGGAAGCAGATGGCAAAGAACCTCTTTACCATGGCTTTCTTTGCCGGGTAGCGTTGCCATCGGTGGCAGACGGCAAAGTGGTTTGCCGTCCGCTTTTGGGTCCTTTGTCGTCTAACATGGCAGATGGCAAAGAAGCTGATTCCTGTAGTGTACACGCAAGTCTCCAATCTATGCACCTGCACAAACAATCAAACACTTGCACCCAACGCGATAAAGCGGTTGGCAATCCCTTCATGGTCACTTGCAAGGATGAGAACTGCTAGAGATAGATATAAAAGATTACTAAAACGTAAAACAAAGTAAAAACGAATAAATTGCATCAAAGTTTTTTTTTGGTTTTTGGGTTAATAGATCTAAAAATATATGATGGAAAATAGACCCGGGGGGCCATAGGTTTCACTAGAGGCTTCTCTCTAGAAAGAAAATAATACGATGGGTGAACAAATTACTATCGAGCAATTGACAGAAAAGCGCAAAGTTATGACAGGATCCAAGGCAATGAACATGAATATAGGCATCATGTCTGTGTCAAGTAGACCGAAACGATTCTGCATCTACTACTATTACTCCACACATCGATCGCTATCCAGTATGTATCTAGAGTATTAAGTTAATAAGAATGGAGTAACGCCTTAGGTATGATGACATGATGTAGAGGGATAAACTCAAGCAATGTGGTGAAAACCCCATCCTTTTACCCTTGATGGCAACAATACAATACGTGCCTCGCTACCACTACTATGTCACTGGGTGGCGACACTGCAAGATTGAACCCAAAACTAAGCACCTCTCCCATTGCAAGAAGAATCAATCTAGTTGGCCAAACCAAACCGATAATTCAAAGAGAAATACAAAGATAATTGATCATGCATATAACAATTCAGAAAAGACTCAAAAAATATTCATAGATAATTTGATCATAAATCCACAATTCATCAGATCTCGACAAACACACCGCAAAAGAATATTACATCAGATAGAACTCCAAGAACATCGAGGAGAACATGGTATTGAAGATCATAGAGAGAGAAGAAGCCATCTAGCTACTAGCTATGGACCCGTATGTCTGTGGTAAACTACTCACGCTTTATCGGAAGGGCAATAGAGTTGATGTAGATTCCCTCCGTGATCGAATCCCACTCTGGCAGGGTGCCGGAAAAGGCCCCAAAATGGGATCTCACGGAAACAGAGGCTTGTGGTGGCGGGAAAGTATTTTCGTGGATACTTCTGATGTTGGGGGAATATTTGGGTATTTATGGAGCGAAGAATGGGGTTAGGAGGTCTTGGGGGGGCACAAGCCTAGGGTGCGCCCCTAGGTCTTGTGGCCTCCCCATAGGTCTTCTGGCCTCCTCTTCAAGTCTCCTGGTTGTCTTCTAGTCCAAGAAAAATCACCGTACAGTTTTATTCCGTTTGGACTCCGTTTGATATTCCTTTTCTGTAAAACTCAAAAACAAGGAAAAAAACAAAAACTGATATTGGGCTCTAGGTTAATAAGTTAGTCCCAACAATAATATAAAATAGCATATTAATGCATATAAAACATCCAAAACAGAAAATATAATGGCATGGAACAATCAAAAATTATAGATACGTTGAAGATCAGCGGCCACCTGCAAGCGGCCCGCCACGTCCCTCGACGGCCACGCCAGCAAGCCGGGAGCGACATGCCGGAAGACACAATAGATATGCTTTTTTATTGTCCCTCGACGGCCATGCCAACCACCTATGACTACGACCAGGAGTCGTGCCTCGGCGAAGGCAAGTTGGGCAATATCTCTAAGCACTTGAGCAACAAACTCATCATCAATTTCTCATCCCCTTTTAATAGTATTGACTTTTCTATAGGACTCAATGTGATCTTGGATCACTTAATAAAAAATGTAGAGTCTAGAAGCTTTGCCAATTCCATGTCTTTAGCATTTTGAAGGGATCCACATCCTCATGCCCTTGCCATGACACTAACGAACTTATCTAAAATATACTAAATAAAAGTGTTAGTCCAACAACATGTATGTTGACATGAATTAACAAAACCACCAAAGAAGTAAATGCACTTTCAATGCTGGGTTGCGCCCCCCATGTCGCCGGCTGCTATGCATCCACCGCGTTGCTTGGCGTCTTGCTGCTTCTTCACTGACGAGTCAGGCGCGACGGCGACCGGGGTGGGACAAAACCGGGACGCTGGTATGAATGCGGACACCGGATGGGGAACGTGGCCGCGCCGGCGACGGCTGCAGCGAGGTGGGTCAGATCACTAACGGCGGCAGCAGAGGGGGCGGCGGGGTCATCGGCGTCGGCCATGGTGGCAGCATGCGACGGAGGGGCGGTAGGCGGGCGCGAGGAAGCTAAATGATGGCAGTTGGCAGTTAACGCACGACCTCCGATTTTACATCTCTTGTAAGTGAAGATGCAAATTTGCAACTACATGTGTTGTATTTTCCATCTCTTGAAGATGAAGATATAATTTTTTTACATCTACATCATCTGTTGGAGAGGGGGTTTGGGGCCTATGTTTGCATCTACGTCATCTATTGAAGATGTTGTTAGGTTGTCTCATGATTTTTGGCATGCCCTGTTAATTCATGCGTCAAGGCATTTCCTCTTCTTTTGATCGCTGAGATGTTGACAGATTTAAACAACCCTAGGGTCATCTTAATATCAGCAATAATTGGGTTTCGGTTTGTCTAGTGCAAGCAGAGAGATAACAGAAGCGCAATCAGTTGGCTATTCAAATATGTCATCATCATCATTTGATTTAGGGCCCCTTGAATTTCTAGTCTAGAAGAGTAATGAGGATTCGAATCCTAATAAATGTTTCCTACTAAGGGAAACAAGTGGGAAACTCAAATTCAACAGCAGTCACCTCTTTGTGTTCAAATTTTAGGTCAGCTATGGTTCCTAATGCAAGAGTGAGAAAGGAGATTTGGCCTCCATCAATAGGTGATTGTGTTAAGATAAATGTGGACGCTTCATTTGATCCAGATTATTTGAGGGGAACTACTGGGGCTGTCATTCGAGATAAATACGAAAAGTTTATCGTTGCGAGTAATGTACAGTTGGATTTTCTAGATGTTCTTTCTGCTAAAACTTTGGCTCTTAAGAATGGATTGCTCTTAGCAGAATCAATAGGTTGCAATAGAGTTGTTGTGAGCTCAAACAATCTAGAATTAGTAGAAGTTATGAAGAATGAAAGGCCACCTACGGTATTGCTGCAGCGATCTTGCATGATTGTTTTTCCATGGAACATGAATTTGTTAGGGTTAAATACGAGCATGCCATTAGGGAAACAAATTGTGTAGCTCATGAACTGGCCCAGTTGACAAAGTTCCAAGTCTGTAGGGTGTGGCTTGATGATCCTCCCTCCTCTATTGTACCTCTTATGATGAACGATGTAACATTATTTTCTAACGACGATCACTATAGTTTTCCCAATATTTTGGTGCACCAACACTTCATCGTGGCTCACGGCACAAACGTTGTCGGGCAGCCTATTGGACTAATCTCCGTCTACGGACCACAAGGAACTGATGATAAAATATCCTTCCTGCAAGATCGAAGATGCTACAGGGGGCTTCCCGGCGGGCACACCGGTAGCCATGGTGGGTGAATTTAACTTGATTGCTCGGGCGGCCGACAAGAGCAACCAGCGAATCAATCGGCGTTGTCTCGCGGCTTTCCAAAACTTCATCAACGAGGTGCAGGCAAAAGATCTATACTTACATGGGCAGCGCTACACTTGGTGCAACGAACAGAGGAATGCAACTTTGGTAAAGCTCGACCGGGTGTTGATCAATGGGGAGTGGGAGGGATTGATGCCAAACTGCTTGCTACAAGCACTTCCCTCGGAGATGTCATACCATTTCCCACTACTGCTAAACTATGATATTTCCTTCCGGCACTCCCGAGCTTTCCGATTTGAGAATCATTAAGTGAGGATGGAAGGGTTCCAGGAGACAGTTCAATCTGCATGGCAAGGATGTAACTCGGGACCGGACCCAATATGTCGGTTCGTGGCCAAGGTTGGGCAAAGGCAAAGGCATTACGGAGGTGGCAGTATAGTTTTCACAATAACATCAAGCTCAAAACCGCGATCACCAGTGAGCTCATCGCGCGGATGGACAAAGCCATGGATACAAGGGCTCTCATCGAGGAATAAGGAAAGTCATGGCAATGTTGAAGATGCAGAGGCTGGGCTTGGCTGCGCTCGACAGGGCCATATGGAGGCAAAAATCAAGGATTCAAGGAATCAAGGAGGGGGGCGCTGGCACGCATTTCTTCAGGTCCAAGGCCACGGCACGCCGACGAAAAAACCACATCATCAGGCTCATGGTCGATGGGGTCGTGGTGACTAACCAAGATGCCAAAGTGGAGGCCATATACAACTTCTTCGAGCCAATTTCTGGGACAACTAACAGAAGCCATAACTGCCTGAACCTTGATGCCTTGGGGTAGAGTCCTCTCGATCTCAGTGATCTAGAGGAACAAATAACCGAAACGGAGGTATACTCAATCATCAAAAAATTAAGGGGAATCGTTCTCCGGGACCGGATGGATTCACCGAAACATTCTACAAGCAATGTTGGGCAACGATTAAAGATGACATTTTGGCCGCCCTACAAGCTGTGCATACCAACGACACCACTCACCTACACCGTCTCAACCAAGCCACCATAGTGCTTCCCAAGAATCCCGAGGCGCTACAACCCAAGGACTACAAGCCCATCAGCTTGATCTGTAGCTTCGCTAAATTGGTCACTAAAATCCTTGCGGCTTGGTTGCAAAGGAGGATGGTGGAGCTTGTTAGACCCTGCCAGAATGCTTTCATCAGGGGAAGGACCATTCACGACAGTTTCAGCTATGTCAGCGGCCTTGCAAGGGTGTTTCGTAGGGCAAAAACGCTTGCCCTCATGGTTAAGTTAGACATCTAGCGGGCTTTTGACACGGTGTCTTGGGAATTTCTTATCAAGTTGCTCAAGGCTCGAGGTGTGGGCCCGAGGGTGATAGACATGCTGGCAGCTCTGCTTCGCTCCTCCACCACCAATATCCTTGTTAATGGGGAGCTATCAGACAGCATCGGCCATAGAAGGGGCCTACGACAACCCCCTATCACCCCTCTTGTTTGTCATCGTCATGGACTGCTTGGCGGCAATGTTCGACCAGGTTGTGCAACTAGGGATACTTGGCCCCATTGGACACCAAAATCTGCCCTTCAGAACATCGCTTTAAGCGGACGAAGCTGTGTTTTTCATCAATCCGAGAGCGTGTGAAATCCAGGCGGTCAGGAGCATCAATCCGAGACTGTGAGGGGGTGGATGTTGGGCCGATCCTTCAAGGCTTGGAATGTCCGGTCAAGCCTTTCCCCTCTCAATATTTGGGCATGCCCATCTCTGACTCAAAATTGAAAAAAGAGGGAGCTACAACCGGTGTGTGATAAAATCCTAGGAAGGATGAAGGGGTGGAAACTGGCCCTGTTAAGTCTGGACGGGAGGTTGGACTTGGTTAAGAAGGTCTTGTCAGCAATGCCAATCTTCCAAATGATTGCAATTCATATAACAACCTGGCTCGAGAAGATGATCGACAAGGTCAGGAGAGGGTTTATTTGGGAAAGCAAGGAAGAGGCCACTAGTGGCAAATGCTTGGTAAACTGGAAAAGGGTCTGTCGCCCAACTGAATTTGGTGGCCTAGGGATCATAAATCTTGCGGCGCAGAGTATTGCACCCCGTGCCAGGTGGCTTTGGCAAACATGGACTGATGGGAGTAAACTATGGCTTGGTTTGGACATGCCTATCGACCCGAAGGTCAGGGCACTATTCAATGCATCGGTCGTCTTCCACCTTGGCAATGGAGAGCGAATTTCCTTCTGGAAGGAACCATGGCACAACGGTGTCAGCCTCTAGAACACCTACCCGGCATTGTTCGCGCACTGCACCAGGAAAAACTTAATAGCTGCGCAGGCGCTGTTGGATAGAAGGTGGATCAACACCTCAAGCAAAACCTGACAGTTGAGGCAACGCAGGAGTTCACTGCACTTTGGGCGGAGGTAAATCACAAGGAGCTAGGCAATGGGCTGGACACTGTCTCTTGGAGATGGACAAACGATGGCATCTACCCAGCACGATCCGCATACTCTATACAATTTGAGGGCTTCTCTAGAGTGGGTTTTCGGACTTTCGTTTGGAAATCAGACGCTCCCGGCAAATGCAAAATCTTTGGGTGGCTGGCTCTGCTTGGAAGGTGCAAGACGACCGATGTGCTGGCCAGAAAGGGGTGACCGCATGGTCCGACATGCGTGCTTTGCGCAGGGCAACTGATAAGTACATTTCCTATTCATATTTTGGCACACAAACACACCATTTGTTGTGATCCGACGATCCATTTTTGCTGTGAACTATGATATATTTGAATGAAAATCATATAAAAGATCATTTACTCGTCATTTGATTATTTTGCAGAAAAGTGCGCAAAGGCACTATAAACTTCAAGATTCGGCCGATTGCCAAACGCGATGAGACTTGGGGCTGGAACGAGAGAACGAGGGACCCGGGCGAGAAGAAAAGAAGTATCCGGGGGCAAGCTAATGTTGGAGGATCATCTTGAGAAGAAAGAAAGGAAGCAGGAGGGCCAAAGTGAAAAAATGGCAGACCACAGTAGGAGGTCAAAAATCCCTAGACGCCCTGATTCCCAATTAGGCCTAGCATCTCCATCTCCTCTCTACCCCGCTTCCTTCTCCACCTCCGGCCGCCGCCGCGGCCAGGCCAGCGTGGCGGCGCGCCAACCAGCCACTGCGCCACCCAATCATCCATCCACTCCCTCTCCACGCACCACCAGTATCGCCCCATCTCCACTATGCCGCCAGCCACCACCATCTCGAGCTCCGCCGCCGCGCCTACATCGACCTCCCTGCTGCTTGTCTTGCGCCCCTGGTGCTGCTCCTCCTTCCCTCGTCTCTGAATCTCCTTACTGCTGCTCCTATTCCCTTTTGCTCCTTCTCCTTGCGCCTCCCTGTTGATCCCCACGCCCCTGCTGCCTTCCTTCTTCTTCTTCCCCTTGCTGTTGTTGCCTTTCTTCTTCCTCACCTCCATGCTACTGCTGCTCCTACTGCCCTTCTTCTCCCACGGCGTACTCTGAACCCCATTCTGCTGCTGCTTTCCTCAGCGCCTCCATACTGCTGCTACTACTCCTTTCCACCCGCTGCTGCTCCCTCTCTCCACATCTCTGTTGTTCCCTTTCCCTTCCTGCCGCTGCTCCTCCTCTTCCTCTGCTTCTTTGCTTCTTTTCTGAACCATAATCTGCTGCTGTTCTCTCTCTCTCTCTCAAATTCCTGTAACCTTGAGTAGTGTAATGTTCAGGGTAGTGTAATGTTCAGACTTTGTAATATTCAGAATTGAGATGTGTATGGCAAATGCTTTGTAATGTTCAGATTTGAGTAGTGCTTGAAACTTGTTTAGTTTCAGACTTGTGCTTGATTAGTAGTACTTATTTTGTTTATGTGAGAGTATTAGAACTGTGCCCTGTAACACCATATTCGTAGTTGTGTGTGTGTGTGTTCACCTACTTGTTCCATTCTATAAGAATTTTAGTTGTGACATTATTAGATTTGTTCACTCAAGAAACATGATTGTTCTTACTTAGATTTGTTTCATTTCACATGTGTACTGCGATGGTTGAATGTTCATTTTAGATAACTAGTCTGTTTATTATCTATGTATCTGTGACATAATGTTGGTGATATGTACACATGCTTGCTAGTTATATTGTCGTTGATGTCCGTATGTGTTAGTGTTTCAATTTCTCATGCATAAAGATAACAGCAAAAAGATACTGAGTCAAATCTGAATCTACCCTTGCTATTTTGCATTTTCTTTGTTGTCATCCTTGCTAGTTTAGGTTTTATTTTCTTGCATTCATCGTATGAACCGCGTTACCTAGCTTTATCCGAGCACGATCATTGACTTGCCTAGTCCTTGAGGAGAACACGACACTCGTAGTTTGGGCGTAAAATCCTCACTGCACTTACAAACGATCAGCAACCCAAGGACGTGGGTCACTTGTTGGCTGATTGTCCACTTGTTGGCTGTTTGTCCTTACACTGTCTACGTATGGAAGTCAACGCTGCAACACTGGGGGCTCCCGGCCACTTTGGCGCCATCGCAGGTGTTACGCAAAGGGTTTTGGGTATTGTGGGCTTCAACACGCCTAGGGGTCGGCCACTACAATATATATAGAGGGAAAACCTCGTTGAGTACAAGTACAATTGTATACAAGTTACAATACGTATTTACATATAACTACAAGTCTAACACCCTCCCTCAATCTTAACCGTGATCTGAAGAATTCAGAAGATTAAGATTGCGACGACAACCCTCAAACTGAGGCAGTGGCAACGGCTTCGTGAAGATATCAGCAAGTTGATCTTTCGAAGGGATGAACTTGATCTGAAGCAACTTCTGTGAAACTTGTTCTTTGACAAAATGATAGTCAACTTCGATGTGTTTCGTTCGGGCATGAAATACCGGATTTGAAGAAAGGTACGTAGCACCGATGTTGTCACACCAAAGAACAGGTGGACGATTCTAAGAGACTCTCAACTCTCGAAGCAAGGACTGAATCCAAATAACTTCAGCGGTGGCATTGGCAACTGCTTTGTATTCAGTTTCAGTACTACTACGAGACAATGTATCTTGTTTACGAGCACTCCAGGCGATCAAATTAGGACCATAGAACACTGCGAAGGAGCAGGCCAAAGATGCAGTCCCAGAGCAGCAGTCAAGCGAACGTAGCGCAGAATGTGTTTCACAGCAGTCCAGTGAGTATCCCGAGAAGCATGAAGAAACAGGCGTACACTATTAACCGCATAGGATATATTAGGACGAGTAATCGTCAAATACTGTAAGGCACCAACAATACTGTGGTACATTGTAGCCTCATCCGAAGGAAGAAGAGTACCATCAAGTGCAGAGAGTCGATCAAAAGTTGTCATGGGAGTAGTAGCAAGCTTACACTGAAGCATACCAGCACGACGAAGCAAATCCAGAGAGTACTTCTGCTAAGTGAGGTCAGACCGGCATCAGAATGAGAGACCTCCAAGCCAAGGAAATAATGAAGCCGGCCAAGATCTGTAATAGCAAAATCACCACTCAAAGCAGAACAAGACGATTCGCAGCAAAGGCCAATGAGCTGATCAAGATGATGTCATCGACATACACCAACAGGTACATAGTGACCATAGGGCGCTGTAGCATGAACAAGGACGTATCAGCTGTCGAAGGAACAAATCCATGTGCACGGAGAGCAGAACTGAGTCGCGCATGCCAGGCACGAGGCGCCTGTTTAAGACCATAAAGAGCCTTGACCAAGCGACACAAATGTTGCGGACGAGCAGGATCAACAAAGCCAGGAGGCTGACGCATATAGACCTCTTCATCAAGAACACCATGAAGAAAGGCATTCTGAACATCGAGCTGTCTAAGAGACCATCCACGAGTAACTACAAGAGACAAGAGCAGATGAATAGTCGTAGGCTTGATCACGGAATTGAAAGTATCATCATAATCAAGACCTTGACGTTGTTTGAACCCACGAGCAACAAGCCGAGCCTTATACCGTTCAATAGAGCCATCAGAATGTCGCTTAACTTTGAATACCCACTTAGAATCAATAATATTGGCACCACTCTTCAGAGGAACAAGATGCCACATACCATTTTTCAGCAATGTCTGATACTCTTGTTCCATCGCAGAACGCCAGTGAGAGACACCGATAGCTGCCTGATAATGGCGGGGTTCAGCGGAAGGATCAGTTGCAATGAGCTATACAGGCCGCGAGCCATGCAACCGTGCCATCGGTGCGTTTGCGCGGACAAACAATGCCACTCTTGCTGCGAGTGTGTGGACGCTGAACAGTAGGAGCAGTTGGTGTGATCGAAGTCGCAGGAACCAGCGATGGAGAGGCACGCGTCTCCTGAGGAGAAGATATGGCGGGTGGTGGTAGCAGCAGAGGACGGCCAGCAGAAGATGACCGCGACAGGAGGCGGCCCAGTAGGCGCGGGCGTCGGTGACCGCAATGAGGGCGGGTTGCTAGGAGGCGGCCCAGTAGGCGTGGGCGTCGCCGGACCGGTTGACGCAGGCGAGTCCGGCCCAGTCACGGGCAAGTCCAGGCCAGGGGACGCGGGGAGGTCCAGCGCCAGCGGAGCCGGGTCCGAGCGCGTAGCGTGCGCGGGCGTAGACGACCCTGCATGGCCCATGCAGGGAGGAGGCGGCACGGGATCGACCTGATCTATCGAGAGCGGACCCGCCGCTACCGGAGCCAGATCCGAGTGCATAGAGGGCACGGGCGAAGGAGACCCTGCATGCCCCATGCAGGGAGGCGCAGCGGCAAGATCGACGTGATCCGTCGGAGCAGTGGAGGAGTCCTCCAGGAGAACAAGCCGAGCACCTCTACTAGTTCCTGCACCATGGTTAGACAACAAAAAAGGCGAGTGTGCAGCATCTACAAATTGATCAGGCAATAAAGGAGATGAGTGCACTGGTTCAGTAGGTGTGGTGACAGGAGTTGGAAGATTAGGAAAAGGAAAAATATGCTCATCAAAGATAACATCACGCGAGATATACACACAATTTGTTGGAACGTGAAGGCACTTATAACCTTTGTGCAACGGACTGTACCCAAGGAAGACACATTTTTTAGAACGGAACTCAAGCTTGCGACTATTGTACACGCACAACCGAAGACTTTGAGAAAAGTGTAATCAGGAGTCTCATGAAGCAAGAGTTCAAGCGGAGTTTTCATGCCAAGAAGCCGCGCCGGAAGTCTATTTATAAGAAAACAGGCAGTAGTAAAGGCATCACTCCAAAAACGAAAAGGAATAGAGGCATGAGCTAGTAAGGTCAAACCGGTCTCAACAAGATGACGATGCTTACGTTCACCTGAACCGTTCTGCTGATGTGTATGAGGACAAGACACACGATGCGAAATCTTAAGTTTCTCGAAGAAGGTATTTAGATTGCGGTACTCACCCCCCCAATCCGACAGTACATGAATAATTTTGTGTTGTAGGAGACGCTCAACATGTGTTTGGAATTTAAGAAAAACATCAAACACATCAGACTTGTGTTTAAGAAGATAAATCCAAGTAAAGCGACTATAAGCATCAATAAAGTTGACATAGTACTCATGACCACTAACAGACATCTGAGCAGGACCCCAAACATCTGAAAACACAAGCTCAAAAGGAGTTCTGACTACATGACTAGAAAAAGAAAAAGGTAACTGATGAATCTTTCCCTGCTGACAAGCATCACAAACTGAAACATCTTTATTACTAGACACAGACGGTAGCTCATGATGATGAAGAATATGGCGAACAATGGGTGTGGCGGGATGGCCAAGATGAGACTGCCATTGTGAGGGGGACACTCGAACAACACTGGAGACTTGAGGGACGGCTGGAGAGACAGATCGCGGCACATCAAGAGCGTATAGTCCATGGTGCAGGCGTCCTCTAAGAAGTACGTCCTGCGTAGCCCAGTCCTTCATAAAAAGATGAAACCGGTGAAACTCACAAAACATGTTATTGTCATAAGTAAGTTTAGGAACGGATAGCAAGTTACGGGCAACAGTGGGTACTCAAAGAACATTCTTAAGACGCAACTGCCTAGATGTATGTGTGAGGAGAGATGCCTAGCCAATATGAGAGATGTGCATACCTGCCCCATTGGCTGTGTGAAACTTGTCAGGACCATGGTAGGCCTCACGGATAGCAAGCTTGTCCAATTCATTTGTCACGTGCTCGGTGGCGCCAGTGTCCATGTACCAGGTGGGATCAACATTATAAGAGTGAGTCTTCCCTTGATGCTGCGTCATGTTGACTTGACGCTCATTGCCCTTGCCGTTGTTGCCAAGACCAAGAAAATCAGGCTGGAAACGATGATGACAGTGAGATGCAACGTGGCGAGGAATTCCACACAGCTGACAAGGGGCAGCAGCTCCACAAGTGGCACAACAAGCACATGGGCGCCCGTTCTCGATGACGATGGTGGGACGCGACTGGGTAGGTGCCGCAGGAGAGGCGGCACCCTTGCCTCCTGCGGGAGGGGTCGAAGCAGCCGTAGGAGCAGCAGGACGGGCACCGAGACGGGCACCCCCCTTCCCACCGTGGACAACAGCGTTGACCGAGGGGGTCTCATCCGGATGACGACTGGCGAGGTGCTGCTCCGTTGAGAGAAGGCGCTAAAAGAGCTCCCGCGGCTTGATGGGAACCTTGCGTTCCTGGATCACCTCCACAAGAGAATCATACTCGGCATCGAGACCTTGGAGAACATACGTAGTAAACTCCGTGTCACGAAGGGGCTCGCCAATAGAGGCAAGCTGATCAACGAGGAGCTTGATTTTGTTGAAGAAAACAGTGACGGAGTGATGATCCTTGCGGGTCTCATTGAGCTGGGTACGAAGAGCCATATGCTGAGACAAGAACTGGGCCGAGACGCTAGACTCCAGCGCACTCCACACCTCATGGGATGTAGTAGCAAAAAGTACCAAGCCAGCAACGCCCTCGGTGAGAGAGGACTGAATCGCCGAGAGAATCACTTGATCTTGAGCAATCCACGATCGATACATATGATGATCCGGCGAAGGGCATGGCAAAGTTCCATCCACAAAACCCTCTAGATAATGACTACGAAGGAGGAGGAGAATCTGCATGCCAGAACAAATAGTTGTCCATCTTCAGTTTTACAGGGAGAAGGTTGCTAAAGTAGAACGGCGGAGTTGTGATGACGTCAAGTGCAAAGTCATAGGGCGGCACAGCAGCAGCACCAGAAGAGGCGACATCCACCACGGGCGAAGAATGCGGTGCAGCCGGAGGAACCAGTGGTGGAGGAGACGGTGACACGCCATAAGGAGCGGGCCTCGGGAACACCGGGTAGCCGGAGCCGTACGGAGCACCATAGCCAGCACCAGGAGGGGCGCCATGTCCAACGCCATAGTGAACGCCGTAGGGAGCGCCGTAGGGCATGCCGTAAGGGGCGCCGTAGGGAGCACCGGAGAACGGACCGTAGGCAGCAAGATCATGCGCGTACGACGGCAGTGCGTAGGGCGCTAGCGTGCCCTAGTTGGGGCGCAACGCCGGCGATCCGGGAGGAGCCGAAGAGGTCAACCTGGAAAACAGGGCCCCCATCGATCTGGTCATCAGAGGGGTAGATGCAGGTCCTCCTTGGAGGAGAGTAGATAGGAACGGCGACACATGAGCCGTCGGACCGAGGACAGGCGCGCCCGATCCGATGGGATCGGCGAGCGAGAGCGGGGCGGAGAACTCGGTGGCGGCAGCAGGCATAGTGGTCGCGCCGGTGAGAGCAGCAAGGGTGGCCTTGCCGGAGAGGGCAGTGGCGGCGGCCGCCGAGGAATCAGCAGCGGAAGAAGACATGGGTTGGTGTGGCGGCTAGGTCAGGATCGCGAGAACGATCGCGTCTGATACCATGTTACACAAAGGGTTTTGGGTATTGTGGGCTTCAACACGTCTAGGGGTCGGCCACTACAATATATATAGAGGGAAAACCTCGTTGAGTACAAGTACAATTGTATACAAGTTACAATACGTAACAGCATGCAACCACATCGTTGATGGGATGGATAGAAGAGTCCACGGCAACAATGTCGGCCTATGAAAAGAAGGCCTGGAGTTCACTGATTCAGTTAGTATGGTGGGTTACATGGAAGGAGCGCAATGCTCGGATCTTCCAGAACAACTATGCATCAAGGGAGGTGAACGGTCGGGCGGTTGATCGAAGATGTCGGAATATGGATAGTGGCAGGCAAGCGATTAGTTAACACCCTTATGCATAGACCCAGGGAACAGACTAAAACGCCCTGACAAGGCATGGGTCTGGTGTCTCGGTCACCCCTGGTGGCCCTGTGAGTTGTAACATTGTAAGCTTAAATAACCTAGACATGATGATATATTTATGCCATCTGAACATATTACCTGGTACAGAACCATAAAACATGCTTTCTATAACAAGTGGATGCTTCATTAAATATGCAGCTTGTCTCTAAAACGTCTTGTATTTATAAACAGAGGGGGTATTAACTGATCAAAGCAAACACTTTAGATCCAATAATGAAAGAGTTCCTAATTGGACTCGAGAGGTGTAACGTTTAGATTACACGAGGACCGATATTTTCAGCAAGCTCTGTCAACAAAATTCTATCTTACCTTTTATGTAGTAGCTTGCTATGATTAGAACCAGTTGGACCATCGCAAGGCTCTGCAATCCATCGCACTACTAGTGCCGTGGATGATTTGGAAACACAGGAACGCGTGTGTGTTCGACATGTAAACCCCTTGCTCGATGAGCTCCTATACAAGATCAGAGATGAGGCCAGATGTTGGGCAAAGGCTAGGGCTCAAGGGCTCAGGGTCGTTTTGCCACCATCCTGGGATGTCCATTGATCTCTGTTGGCCCTGTAACCTTGCCACCTAGGAGGATGTAACTGTACTCTACCTTTCCAATGCAATGAAGTGCAAAGGTCCTTTGCGTTTTCTCGGAAAAAAATCTCTGGGCCAGAAGTTCAAAGAAATATTAAATTCCTTAATGGCACGGACACACTGCACATAACCTTCATAACAGATGGAGTATTAACTGATCGAAGCACTGTAACAATACCAAGTAGTCATCAACTTAAGGTTGTATTTACTGAGCATTATATGCTTTCGTATTAGGAATGCTTTCGATGAACAACATGAAGGGGAGGCACCTCGCTACTGGTTGTACCGAGCTTTTGACAAATAGGGCGACAGGGAGGCATGGTGCTACTGATAGGATATAAACAATGGGAGGTCCATTGGCAAGAATCGCGTAGCACATTGTAGAAGAAAAATAACCAAAGGAGACTAACTGAAGAAACCTTGACAATGAAAAAATAACTGCTACAACAAAAGAAACATTTCTAATCATTCGAAGTGTGGGCCTGTTTATATGAGCAAGAAGGATCAGCAAAGGAAACAGCAGGTCAAGAAACAAAACCAAAAAAACTATAGGCCTAGTTAGACCTCAAGTATAGAATGAAAATCCATTCTTCCAAGAACAAGAGGCTAATATACTTTAAGAAAAATGATAGTGAAACCATGCATTCGCAAAGAAATGGTATGATAGCAACTCTATACAACCTGATTAACTATTTCCCTCCTCTCAAGCTACAATTCTTAACATGGCACAATGGAGGAACGCGACACATTCAGGCATCCAATAGCTCCAAAGTGCGCGCAAAATTATAATTATAGACTGGAGGCTACCGATTGTCAAATTCTTTATTATTTTTCCATGGCATGTGAAAATCTATTATAGTGTAGTGTCACATTGTTGGTACATAAAAGGATGCTGCAATAATGAGAAGAGAAATATATTTTAGTACTGCTAGATGGATAAATCTTGATTTGAAATGTTAGTAGCGAATTCGTTCTTTTGCTCATGATGTGATTTCTTTTGCTAGGACGAATTAAGCCTGGGTAGAATAGCAGATGTGTGCAGGTTTGCCTATAATAAATTAGTCCTGAACCAGCAGTCCAGGGTGCGGAATAAGTTAATCTTCACCCGAGGTAATCTTACGATCATTTCATAATTAAATTACGTTTGGAATTCAAATAGTTACATTCCTATTGATTCGCTAGGTAAAATTTGACATAAGAAAATAAAAATATAGGTCATAAGACAAGAAATTTTGCAGTTTATGTGTATTTTAGACTATATTTTTACGTTTGTAATTTTACATAACATAAAATATTTTTTAGGCGTTTATATATTTTCTTACGGTCCCTTTTTGCGTCAGAAATAAGACAAAACTTACGGAACATAAAATTACGGTGCATTGATGGTAAAATAGAGGGGGGGTGAAGAATAACTATTCCTCACCCAGGGGGACGAATAGCGCAACCCTATATATAGCACTAGAAATAATGTATGAAACTGATATTCCTTTCAAAAGTTTTTTGTGCGTTGTGTCTCTTCTTCTACTTGATTTTCTATATTTTTGTACCGAAAATTTCTCTTCTATTTGATTAGGCTCAGTTAGTGACTTGTCTCAGGCATTTTCAACAAGCAGGAGCACTTGTGAGCGTCTACAATGAGGAGGTGACCAGTACACGAGCAAGTGTATACCATAGCAGGAGGTGTAGACAGATGAACACAATATTCAGATCGACCTGACCATAACAAACTTTTGGCCACCAATATTTCGCATCAAACATCAGCAAATTCTACAAATACACATATCAGAAAGTTCTTTTATTCAGTTACATAACCTAGAAAGGTTAAACCAAGTCATAGAAGCTCACCTTACATAATGAATAGCATCCACCGTGTAGTTATCAAGGGTATTGTTCGACTGAGAATCAGAAAATCAAGAATGATAAGCATAATCAACTTTGTAGATAAGCACCAATAATTCCAAGGAACCCAAAACTTCCAATACCTGCACAATCCAAACAGCAGCAAAATAGCAAATGACCATTAGTTCAACAAATGTCAAGTACTGAAAGGCCTAATTTTGTTGAAATTTCTGTCATGGTTAAATAAAACTTCTAATTAGAATATTTAGAAAAAGTTGGAATTGTCCAGGAACAGTAAAGTATGTATGACACCTAATAAATGTAAGGTTTCAGCAGATATGTTTTTTTAATAACAATTCAGGGTTATGATTCATCAAATGGAAGGGAGACACAACAAGTTGTAAAACAGTATCCTAATTTGGGAACTTGAATCTGGAACAGGCGAAACCAAGGAAGGAATCGTCCTACCAGAGATTCATCATGGACTGCCTCTTGCTGCCACCGCTGGATCATTTGACCCGATACCGTCTCCTACTTTCTTCATCCTAGCATCCTAGCTACTCCCGATGTGGGGCGGAGAGCCGGGGAAGGAGGAGGGAGGTGGAAGAGAGAGGAGGAGACGGCGGAGGGGATTTTTTCACGGCTGTGGAGACGAAGGAGGAGGGAGATGGGATGAGACTCGCACGACCCCTCTCTCCGTGTCAGAAGAAACACAACCTTCACAGTCTCACTCCAATCTAAACAAGGGACAGACGTGTAGGACCAGCAGAAAACAAGCCCCACCTACCATAGGCTATGCAGCAGGAGCGAACGTCCACACCAGCCGCAGGACGCATGTCCCACGCACGGCGCGTGCGGCGCGGCTGGGCAAACCCTCGCACGATCGACGCAGTGTCAGTGCAGCCCCTCTCTCATGCAGACAAAAGGTAGTCAACCCACAGATGTGTGGGGCCAGAAATGAGTAAGGACCACCCAATAGTCAGAGAAATAGACATCCATCGGCATCCTCACAGCAGAAACAAACAACCCAATGCCCGGCGCCAAACGCGCGACGTGCACGCCGCGCGCAAGAACAGGCTTCTCCCGCACTTCCAAACGGCTCACCCAGCCAGTAGACAAAAAGCACGAGCCCACCAGTCATTCGCCCCCGAAAAACAACAGCGAGGTCAAAACGCACAATGTAGATCTCTGGGCCAGAAGTTCAAAGAAATATTAAATTCCTTAATGGCATGGACACACTGCACATAACCTTCATAACAGATGGAGTATTAACGGATCGAAGCATTGTAACAATACCAAGTGGTCATCAACTTAAGGTTGTTTTTACTGAGCATTATATGCTTTCGTATTAAGAATGCTTTCGATGAACAACATGACGGGGAGGCACCTCGCTACTGGTTGTACTGAGCTTTTGACAAATAGGGCGACAGGGAGGCATGGTGCTACTGATAGGATATAAGCAATGGGAGGCCCATTGGCAAGAATCGCGTAGCACACTGTAGAAGAAAAATAACCAGAGGAGACTAACTGAAGAAACCTTGACAATGAAAAAATAACTGCTGCAACAAATGAAACATTTCTAATCATTCCAAGTGTGGGCCTGTTTATATGAGCAAGAAGGATCAGTAAAGGAAACAGCAGGTCAAGAAACAAAACCAAAAAAACTATAGGCCTGGTTAGACCTCAGGTATAGAATGAAAATCCATACTTCCAAGAACAAGAGGCTAATATACTTTAAGAAAAATGATAGTGAAACCATGCATTCACAAAGAAATGGTATGATAGCAACTCTATACAACCTGATTAACTATTTCCCTCCTATCAAGCTACAATTCTTAACATGGCACAATGGAGGAACGCGACACATTCAGGCATCCAATAGCTCCAAAGTGCGCGCAGAATTATAATTATAGACTGGAGGCTACCGATTGTCAAATTCTTTATTATTTTTCCATGGCCTGTGAAAATCTATTGTAGTGTAGTGTCACATTGTTGGTACATAAAAGGATGCTGCAATAATGAGAAGAGAAATATATTATAGGACTGCTAGATGGATAAATCTTGATTTGAAATGTTAGTAGCGAATTCATTCTTTTGCTCATGATGTGATTTCTTTTGCTAGGATGAATTAATCCTGGGTAGAATAGCAGATGTGTGCAAGTTTGCCTATAATAAATTAGTCCTGAACCAGCAGTCCAGCAATGTATATATATATATTTTTAGCACTAGAAATAATGTATGAAACTGATATTCCTTTCAAAAGTTTTTTTTGCGTTGTGTCTCTTCTTCTACTTGATTTTCTACATTTTTGTACTGAAAATTTCTCTTCTATTTGATTAGGCTTAGTTAGTGACTTGTCTCAGGCATTTTCAACAAGCAGGAGCACTTGTGAGCATCTACAATGAGGAGGTGACCAGTACACGAGCAAGTGGATACCACAGCAGGAGGTGTAGACAGATGAACATAATATTCAGATCGACCTGACCATAACAAACTTTTGGCCACCAATATTTCACATCGAACATCTATAAATTCTACAAATACACATATCAGAAAGTTCCTTTATTCAGTTACATAATCTAGAAAGGTTAAACCAAGTCACCGAAGCTCACCTTACATAATGAATAGCATCCACCGTGTAGTTATCAAGGGTATTGTTCGACTGAGAATCAGAAAATCTAGAATGATAAGCATAATCAACTTTGTAGATAAGCACCAATAATTCCGAGGAACCCAAAACTTCCAATACCTGGACAATCCAAACAGCAGCAAAATAGCAAATGACCATTAGTTCAGCAAATGTCAAGTACTGAAAGGCCTAATTTTGTTGAAATTTCTGCCATGATTAAATAAAACTTCTAATTAGAATATTTAGCAAAAGTTGGAATTGTCCAGGAACAGTAAAGTATGTATGACATCTAATAAATGTAAGGTTTCAGCAGATATGTTTTTTTAATAACAATTCAGGGTTATGATTCATCAAATGGAAGGGAGACACAACAAGTTGTAAAACAATATCCTAATTTGGGAACTTGAATGTGGAACAGGCGAAACCAAGGAAGGAATCGTCCTACCATAGATTCATCATGGATTGCCTCTTGCTGCCACCGCTGGATCATTTGACCCGATACCGTCTCCTACTTTCTTCATCCTAGCATCCTAGCTACTCCCGATGTGGGGCGGAGAGCCGGGGAAGGAGGAGGGAGGTGAAAGAGAGAGGAGGAGATGGCGGAGGGGATTTTTTCACGGCTGGGGAGACGAAGGAGGAGGGAGATGGGATGAGACTTGCACGACCCCTCTCTCCGTGTCAGAAGAAACACAACCTTCACAGTCTCACTCCAACCTAAACAAGGGACATACGTGTAGGACCAGCAGAAAACAAGCCCCACCTACCATAGGCTATGCAGCACGAGCGAACATCCACACCAGCCGCAGGACGCATGTCCCACGCGCGGCGCGCGCGACGCGGTTGGGCAAACCCTCGCACGATCAACGCAGTGTCAGCGCAGCCCCTTTCTCACGCAGACAAAAAGGTAGTCAACCCACAGATGTGTGGGGCCAGAAATGAGTAAGTACCACCCAATGGTCAGAGAAATTGACATGCATCGACATCCTCACAGCAAAAACAAACAGCCCAACGCCCGACGCCAAACGCGCGACGTGCACGCCGCGCGCAAGGACAGGCTTCTCCCGCACTTTCAAACGGCTCACCCAGCTAGTAGACAAAAAGCACGAGCCCACCAGTCATTCGCCCCGGAAAAACAACAGCGAGGTCAAAACGCACAATGTAGATTAAACGTCTGAGATAGTCAGAGAAATAGACATCCATCGGCATCCTCACAGCAGAAACAAACAGCCCAACGCCCGGCGCCAAATGCGCAACGTGCACGCCGCGCGCAAGGACAGGCTTCTCCCGCACTTCCAAACGACTCACCCAACCCGTAGACAAAAAGCACGAGCCCACCAGTCATTCGCTCCGGAAAAACAACAGCGAGGTCAAAACGCACAATGTAGATTAAACGTCTGAGATCAGCTCAAAGACCAGATTGACCAACATCCAATGGCCACAAATGAATGAAATCGAGGGAGCATCCTAGAGCCAAGTTGGCTAGGATCCTTATATGTTAGAATGTCTTCTACCCTCCAATGTCAATGAAAAGCAGCTCTGACGACATTTTCGTCAAAAAATAAATAAGGAGGAGGTTATTTGAGGTAAAAGAAAGTACTTGACCTTGCAAAAAAAAGTACTTGCGCCGCCTGCAAGCAAGCAGTGCTGGTCAGAATCGGATTGGAACATCGTTTGACTTGCTACCCCCGGGAACGCAAGCGTCAATCAAACGAAACAAAACGCGTTGGCACAGCCACCGTAACTCCTCCCGGGATCCGTTTGGAAGACGGGAACCGAGCAGCCGGCGATCCAAGCCGCCTCGGTGTATATATATGTACGATGTAGTATTTGCCGCTCGTCCATCTTGTCGCCGCCACCTCCACTCCTCCTAGATCAGACGCGCTCTCCCCTGTCCCGTCATCTCTGTTCAGTGCGCCGATCGATACGATGGCGTGGCGTTCACCTGCAAGCGGCCAACCGCGTCCCTCGACGGCCACGCCGGCCAGCCGGGCGTGATGTGCCGGAAGAGGAGGCGCGTCGTCGTCGTGATACGAACCTAGATACAAATTACTCAATGGATCATGGATACAAGGAATTCAGTCACAGATACAAGTTTCTATCAGCAAGAAAGGGGATCTGGGAATCTAGAGCCGGGAGGTGGGAGAGGGAAAACGCCCAACGGCGGCCAGTTCGGGTTCCAGTTCTTCGATGCCCCTTCCCTGAAGCGATGTGTTCCTCTATATATCAGGTCATGCTTCCTCGGGTTGGGCTTTGCAGTCTGTTTGGGCCTCGTGGGCCGGCCTTGAGCCTCTTTGGTTGTGGTTGATGAAGTAGTTCCCATGACATTCCTCCCTCCTTGAAACTCGGCTTGACCCCAAGCCGACACCGAAGAATTTATGCCCGGGTCCCATGGAACTGCCAGAGTGGTGGTGATATCCTTTACGGTAGTAGCCATGTTCGAGGTAGACTTGATCAATGTCAAATACGCTAGCGTCGTCGAGGTAGAAGTCATTGTTGGCACGGACTTGGTTGATGTTGAAGTAGTTCCCGTGGCTGATGTAGACTTGATCGAGGAAGATGTCCATAAGCATAAGACTCCTCCATCCTTCAAATTTTGCTTGCCGATCAGGGAGATACACCTGAGAGCACTTGGTTGACCCATCACATGCCAACCATTCAGTCTTGTAAAGACTGCACACTGGGAGTTGTATGCAACAATAGTACGCACAGAACCAAGCACCCAAGCAATCTTCCAAACCATCAAGGGACTGTACTCAAACCTCAAATGTACCGAGCAGTCGATATAGAACTCCGCGGCATGAGCCTGTGAGAGTTTCCAGCTCACCAGCTCAGTAGGAGAGCACTCGAGCATTATTTTTGGAGAAGTGTTTGCAAGAACAAGGCATCCATAGGAGCTCTTCAACATCAGCTGGTCCACACTTCGCATTGGATGTTTCTGGGAGCTAAGTTCAGTGCAAGGTACCACGTTAATCCGAATCGTTGAGACATCTGGCCATGTTAACAGAAATCCGAGATTCAGACAACCAAGCCTACTATGATAGTCCAAAATAATTTTGCTGTGGGGGTACACTCCTTGCCTGTCAGAGCACTCAACCTCAATAGCAATAGTGTTGGGATTGCCACATGAGCAATTGCAGAATAAGGAGTACACTCCTTGATTCTCACCAACTGCCCCTTGTATGTGTGCCCGCTTGCATGTACTTGCAGGACATGACAATCGCTGCTTGACCATTTGATTAATGGGGTTATTCCTATGTGAGGTTCGCTCTGCTGCGCTGATGCTCACAAATAAGGGATGCAGTCCAATTTTCGTCATATAAGAATTAACCTCAGTGTACTGCTCCACCATATAGGAAATCCTGTTGTTAAACTCCAACTTTCCGCTCTTGCATAATGTAAGTTCAGGTGCACTAGAGAAGTTGTGACTTGGACAGACTAGATATTCCTCCAAACATAGGTGATTGACGGGAGTACCTACCATTGAGGGCTTGGTGATGTTGGATACAGCAATAGCCTTTCCCTGGACAGTGCAATGTAGAATACTCGACAAGGCCTCCAGACATTTAATCTCATCAGAACCGAATGACCGAGTTGTGACAATCTCTGCACATGGATAATGTATGTTCTTCACTAGTAAGGGATAACCTGATGTAGTGACACCAATTCCATCGATTAACCGGGGTACTCTACCTTTACTATTCAGCTGATTGTCAACTACTGTAAGTTCTCCATAAGAATTATGGGTGTAGAGCCACTCGACAGCAATTGCGCCCATGAACCTGTGATAAGGGCTCGCAAGGCATGCTTCAATGATATGTTGCCCAGACCAGAAAGAATCTTCTAAAATTGTATCGGCCATCTGCAAACCTTGAATATCTGACCGCCAATATTCTGCAATCCTCCATAGCTCCTGATCCACCAAAGGCAGCTGTACAGAAAAATATTCCTTGTCTTTATGAGCTCCCTGAGAGGTCCAATTGAATAAAATGCTCCCAATTCTGACTTGCGTGTATACCGGGCTACCATCAGGGGATACCAGTTTGTGTAACCATATCGTGTGAGTGACTATAACTGAGATTAACACACCACAGCATTCAGCCATATGAAGGGCAACAACGAGAGATTGAATGCTCACTGCCTTGTTGCAGCACACAATTGCATGCAGATTTGGTGAGAATGTCACAGCCGATAAGAACCACCCTCCAGAGGGCCAAGTATTGAGCTTCACCATAACATTCTGCAACTTTCCAACCTGAAGAAACAAGTAACAACTGGACCAGGGGAAATTTACTTGAGCATTCTTACTGGGATGAATCTGTAGGCCGCTATTTATGAACTCAGCCTTCACAATAGTCATCAAGGCGGCTATCTCAAGTTCCAGCCAATCCATGTGACTCGTCATTGGATTTTTTTGAACACCGGGACCCCATGGTGATGTGACACACAGAACTTTTGGAGAAACATGCGGCACACTAAAATTTTCATCAAAGGAGAAGCAGTCCCAAAGAAGCCAATGCATCTGTTCTATTAATGCCACCATGAAACCCACCATTTTCTCTTCCTGTAAGGCCTCATTCTTGAAATTTGTTTGAAGTGATGGAGTCCACGGCTGCAACAACTTATATTGCAAATATTGCCAGGAGGAAATTGACCGTGGCTCTACAGGACAACCCAATACTAGCTCATCTCCAGTAAGAAATCGAACTGAGTGTTGTCTGGGCATACCAGCTGAAGAAATCTTCATGAGGCTCCTAAATTCATCCAGCTGCAACACCGTACATACATAGCTGCACACAATGATTGGCCATGGCACCTGCCGGAGCACCTTTGATGACAAGGTAGCAACGATTTTTTCGAAGAATCCTTCCTGAGAGTACCACTTGAAGAGGGTCGTGCTCCCAGGACTTGAAAACCGTCTGTCATTGTTTCCTCCAATTTGCCCGAGTGGCACAAAGACATTAGTCTTTGAATTTCTTCGAGAGCCGAAGAGTGGCTTCCATTTGTACTCTGCTTCATTACTGTCAGCGCTCTCATCATGTGCAGCTTGGTCACCGATGAAGGAAGGCCATGGCCTTGGTCGTATCCCTTGTCTCGGTCGCATGGTACTCAGGATCACATATGCGATGGACATGTACATGAACAGCTCTTTGTGATTGATGAGGCACGTTGTCGAACACCTTGAGGACGACTTGGTGTCCAGCACAAGGAGAACAGACAACCAGCACAGCTGGGCTGGCCATAGCCCCGAAGACTCGGTGAAGGATGCAGACACACTACACGGAGTCAGGGGCAGCATTCCTAGGCCACTTCCGCCGTGGCTACTGTCGAGGGTTCCGTCGCTTGCCGCAGGTGCAGCAAGCAAGGGGAGGACGACGACCGTGGCCGTGAGCGACGTAGGTGTTGCGGCTGGGGTGAACACAGAAGCCGATGTGGCACCCTTCTGGCTTGGGTATTCTGTCGAACACATGGCATGCAACAAGGTGGATGAGCTGCTGGTAGCAGAAAGGACGACCTCAGCGGCCTCCTCGACGACGATGGTTGGTGGTGAGACAACATGAGGCACAGCCTCGTCGACGCCAACGTCGAGGCTGGCGTCGGGGATAGTCACCGCAGGTGCAAGACCGGCAATGACGTTGTCGTGGTCGACCGCAATCTCCTCAGTCGTTGGCTCTTGCACGGGAGACTTGATGATTTCAGAATCTATGCCGACCAACTCCATCAACTCGCGCACAGCATCCCGGATCCGATCGAATTGAGCAAATAGCATAAAACTACTACTTTACAGGCTAGGGTTCCAAAAAACTACCAATTTTTTATTTTTCTCAGATAACTACCAAATGGGTGGTCGGCTGTTTCAAAAAACCCAAATCGCCGAGTGCTTATCAATTGATCACGATTATGACAGGTCAGGCCCACACCTAAACGAAGCGTTAGTTTGACTGCTAGTTTGACCGTTAACTGACATGTGAGGCCCACATGTCAGTGTCTCTTCTTATCTTCCTCTTCTCCTCTCTGCCTCCCTTCTCCTCCACTCTCCCTGCTCGTCAGGAACAGCACAGAACCACCATGGCCGCCGACCACATTCCATGCCGCCGTTCTGTGCCACGTCTAGCCACCGCCCTATGCCACTCCGAGCCCCCCTACGCTGCTGTTGATGGTAGGAGCTCGCCGGAGCTCCTGGTGGCAAGGTGGAGACGAGGAGGCATACCAGAGGCCGGCGACCCTGCCGCGCGCGCCGTCTGGAGGCTCCGCCGCGCGCCATGGGGCTCCGGCACGGTCGCCGCGCTGACGCGCGCCATCGGGAGGTGCTGAGGGGCCGCCACGAGCCGCCACGAGCCGCGTCGGGGCAAGGCGGGCACGGGATGCCGCGAGCCGCGCCAGGGCAAGGCGGGCACGGGCCGCCGCGAGCCGCGCCCAGGAGCGCCGGGAGCCCCGTGCCATGGCCGGGAGGGCGAGCTTGAGCACGGGAGGACCCGATTGCTTTTTTTTAAGTCTGCAGGGACCCGATTGCTTTTTTTCAATTTTTACAGGGACCTATTGCTTTATTGAATTTTTTATTAAATTATGACAAAGAAACACTGACATATGGGCCCCACATGTCAGTATGTCAGTCAATGGTCAAATTAACGGTCAAAATAACGCTTCGTTTAGGCGTGGGCCTGACCTGTCATAATCGTGATCAATTGATAAGCAATCAGCGATTTGGGTTTTTTGAAACAGCCGACATCCCATTTGGTGGTTATGTGAGAAAATTTAAAAATCAGTAGTTTTTTAGAACCCTAACCTGTAAAGTAGTAGTTTTATGCTATTTACTCGATCGAATTGCTCAGCTAGGCTGCTCATGATGACGATGGTGGGGAAATTTTGTAGATGGGAGGTGGTAGACTGGCTTTGAATACCAAATGATACGAACCTAGATACAAATTACTCAATGGATCATGGATACAAGGAATTCAGTCACAAATACAAGTTTCTATCAGCAAGAAAGGGGATCTGGGAATCTAGAGCCGGGAGGTGGGAGAGGGAAAACGCCCAACAGCGGCCAACTCGGGTTCCAGTTCTTCGATGCTCCTTCCCTGAAGCGATGTGTTCCTCTATGTATCAGGTCATGCCTCCTTGGGTTGGACTTTGCAGTCTGTTTAGGCCTCGTGGGCCGGCCTTGAGCCTCTTTGGTTGTGGTTGATGAAGTAGTTCCCGTGACACGTCGGGACCACCTATGACTACGACCAGGAGTCGCGCCTCGGCGCAGGCAAGTTCGGCGCCGTCGTCAAGGCGCGGTGCCGCGCCATCGGCCAGCTCGTCGCCATTAAGTCCCTCCACGACCCCGTCGACCCCCACGAGGTGCTTGGGGAGGCCCGCTTCCTCGAGGCCTGCGGCGGCCAACCGCACATCGTCGGCTTCCGCGGCGTCACGCTCGACTACGTGACCGACGAGCTCTGCCTCGTCATGGACTACGTCGAGGGCAAGAGCCTCAAAGTTCTCCTGAGCGAGAGGGGCGGCGGGCTCCCGGAGGCCACGGTGTGCACCTTCATGTGGCAGCTCCTCACGGCCGCCAAGAAGATGCACCGGTGTCACATCGTCCACCGCGACATCAATCCTGCCAACATCCTCGTCGGAGGGGACGAAGCCGGAGGATTCGTCAAGATCTGCGATTTTGGCGTCGCCATGTCCATGTCGGAGGCGCCGCCGTACGAGGAGGAGGTTGGCATGGGCGAGTACCGGGCGCCCGAGATGCTCCTTGGAAAAGAGGACTACGACGCGCTCGTCGACACATGGTCTCTTGGGCGCGTCATGGCGGAGATGCTCTCGGGCAAGAGGATTTTCCGGGCCGCCGAATTCATATCTCTGTTCCAAAGGATCTACGAAGTGGTGGGCGTGCCGGACGACACGACGTGGCCGGGGTTCACGTCGCTGCCGCACGCCGCCCCGCCGCCGCTGGTGCCGGGGCAGAAGAGCACGCTGCGAGATCTGTTCCCGGAGGAGACACTGTCCACGGAGGGATTCAAGGTCCTCAACGGTCTTCTTACATGCAACCCCGACAAGCGGCTGAAGGCGGCCACCGCGCTGAAGCTCCCGTGGTTCGCCACCGCTGCTGCAAACGCCCACCCTTCTGCTCCTACTGCTGCTGCAAAGATCGACACGATGGCAGTGTCCATAAAGGAGGAAGTGGTGGAGTTCGCTCCGTTGATGCCTCCCAGAAGAGAGTCACGGCCAAGAAGATGTTGATCAGGAAGAAGGCGCCGCTGATCGCTCCACTGGCCACATGAAGGCGCTGCTGATCGCTCCACAGGAAGGTCTTGTTCTTCTGCCTCGATGCTTGGAACTTTTTGGATGCAAAATATGTAAATGCTTGGATGACAATTTGGTGCACCTAGAGCAGAATAAATTGTCTCTGTTCAAGCTTGTAGCATCTGTAGTTCTGTACACATGCAGGCTTGCTGCGGTGCAGGGTTTTCTTTTTTGTGCTATAACATGTAGTGTTCAATGCAAAGTGTTGAATGAAATTGGCGACAACCTGATGAATGTGAATTGGAAGTTCTTGAAATGAGGATTGTGTAGGCAAAAAATGTTACTGACCAATGAGAAACCTCTGTCAAATTAGACCGGTTCTCTCATATCGTATTTATTTTTTACACATTCGGTCAGTTTCTTGCGAAAACTTACCAATCTGGTTGTGTAGGTAAACATACGCATGAGTGTTGACAGGAAATATGTTTTGGGTCTGTATGTCTAATCCACCAACTTACCAATGTCCACACACTACTAAACCACCAAGATCAATTCGGATTCAAACAATTTTGCCGGAACTTCGATGAGCACCTAAGAGCATCTCCAATAGATGATGTTTTTGGTGCTCCAAACCGATGATGGTCCAAATTTGAAGTATCACAAAGTGTTTTTTTACATCTTCGAAAAAGGCTCAACTCTAACAAATAATCCAAAACGGAGATGTAAATAAAAGAGCAACTCCAACATATGGCCCAAAGCAAAGATGTAAACCGGCCGGCGGCCGCGTGGCTGCTGTTCAGCCACTGTACGGCCGGCAGTGGCGGCGGCGGAGGTGGAGGAACAGCTCCTTGGCTGCTGGAGGACGCCGCCGGCCGTGGCTGCGAGTCAGCGGCCCGAGCCGCCGCGGCTACATTCGAGATTTTGGCCGGCCGAGCCGCACTTTCGGTCGGGTTCCGGCCGCGATTTGCCGGCCGTTTGCCTCCGTCTCCTGCCTTTGTCGCCTTCGTAGGAATCGTCGGCGCGGTGGCGACCGACCGGGGCGTAGCGAATCCCGGGCGGCGCTTTTTACCCTCGAAGCTTCAAAAGTTAGTTGTTTTTACATATGGACCGTCTATTGAAAATGCTCTAATCTATACTACTTATAAAAGAGCAAACATTATCTTCTTTAAGTGCACCCCACAAAACGTACACGGATACATTACCACCGCATGATTAGTCCCACTAAACTCAATCTAACAGCTAGCCTTAACCGAATTTGTTCTCCGTGCGCACTTGCAATTTACATTGACTGACCGTACTTCACCTCGGAGGAAAATATGAAAGTCCATGCCTGGTCAATTAGGAAACTATAATCACGGACACATTCTATTAAGAAACTAATCACGGTCACATCTAATTATTAGGAAACTAATCACAAACCCATCCTATTATTAGGAAAAAAATCACGCATGCATCCTATTATTAGGAAAATAATTACGAACCATCCTATTAGGAAATTAATCACGGACGCATCTAATTATTGGAAAACTAATCATGGCTGCATCCTATTAGATAACTAATCACGAACGCATCTAATTATTAGGAAACTAATCGCGAGCGCATCCTATCGTCTCCTATCAGGAAATCGTGATCGCGAGTCGCCAGCCGTCACCAGCCCACCACCCGCGCGAGCCATAATGGGAGACACACGATGAGGAGCTGCGGCTTCCTCCGAACACACTTCTACTGACTGCAACGACTTCGTCCAGATCCTGGGCATGCTCTCCGGGAACCACCGGCATCCGCGTCGACTTCGGCTCCATCCACAACACCCACGCTGACAACTATCCACCGCCAAGGTCCTTCAAGTGGGGGCAACGCTGAGTATCTTGGACCAGTATAAGCGGGTCAAAAAAATCTGCCCCCACAACCATGCATGTAGATTCGCCTGGTCGCCAACCATCATCGTCCCCAGGACGGTGCAGGTCTCGGCCACTGTGCAGCAGGTGAAGCTAATCACGGCCCCATCTCACTCGCCCGAAGCCACCGCCGACTCCCTCAGCTCTGACGTGTGCTGCTCCGTTGGACACGCTTGTCCGGTACTCGCGCGTGGACGACGTCGTCCAAAGCTAATCCCGGTGCGTGGAGGCCGCCGCCTCAAAGCTGGACGACTGACTCACCTGCGTCGACAATGCCGCCCAGCTGGTGAGAGGACATAGTCGCCGCGGCCGCTCGCATGCCTGAACGACAGAGACGCTCGCCTTCACGCGAACGCACCACACACACGCATTAATCAAGTAAGTATCGAGTGTTGTTTTTTTACTGTCATCGCTACCTCGCCGGTGGTGACACATCTAGAAGTACAGGAACTAGAGATGAGGCAATGAGAAACAGAGGAGCGTTGGAGCACACACAGAGCCGTTCGCCTTCTTTCTTTATTTATTTTTTCACTGATTTTCGCGTACCTGCAACAGACATCCCTGTTTTTTAAGTACTGACTACCGGTTATTACATGGCCAACTCACGACTACATAGTGAACTCACAGACAAATTCGCTAAACCAAGACCTTACTTGCAGTCATGAAATTACGTTTCACTGAAAAAACCTAGAAGTTTGCATAAGTTTTACTAAAAAAACCCTGAAGTTTGCATAAGTGTATTTGTTTGTCCAGCAGATACATGGCAATTGTAATTTTACATGAGCATTTTCATACCATCTTTATCTACAGTTGAGTTAACATGTTTTCCTGATAGAAAACTTGGACTACATATAAGAGAAGCAAAAACTGCATGTTGATTATGATGATGATGAATGTAGGATATTTTGTGGTCATGGTAAATTTCATATCATTTAGTACATAAACAATATTCATAATTTTATTTTATTACCATCAATTGTGTTGAGTTTCTTTCATATATATGTATTGACCCTCTTTTTTAAATTAGATGTGACAGATGCGGAATGAACTCATACCACATGATCGTATACGTGCAATTCAAGAGGAATTGGCGGGATTATTTCTTGACCATGTCACACATAAAGACGGAGAATGCCATGTGGAAGTTGAAATCGATTTTAGATGTTAGGGATGATAAGAGATGTTATATTGTATATATGTAGTAGTGTTGGATAGATATATACAAAAACTTGTTGTTCGATCAATCTCGGAGAAAGAGAGGTCACTTCTCTCTGTATATGTTCATGACGATCTTGTGTAATTCTTGACTGGAATTTGTTGGCACTGAAACGGTTCCTTAGCTTGTCTTAAGTGACATTTTCATGTGTGACTATACTTGCATAAATGTGTGCATATGAAGAATCATGATGAATCTTCTAAATAATTTTGAATTTTATACATTGATAAAAGTGGGTGGTCTTTTAATACAGGAGACATGTTGATTAAGAAGAAACGATATTTCAAATTATTTGTACGAGTTGGAAATAAGAGATCGTGTACTTTATAAGGAAATTTCAAATTTATGAATAAATTGCCTTGTATTAAGTTTAGTATAATACGTTAATCCAAATAGATGCGTATTGCGTGTGCACACTTATTAGTTCAAATAGACGTGCGTTGCACGTGCACACTTACTAGTTGTCCTAAAAAACATTATATTGTTTGCTCAACTCTTTCCTTCCGGCCTCAGGCATTTGCAACTCTTGCCTTATGTTATTCAAGCAGTGCTACATTCAAATATTCAATCTATATAAGTCTCACCTATTCACATGTGTGTAACTTTCATCAAACTAGAAGGGTACAAACTGGGCATCATATTGATGCATATATTTCATACAAAAAGATACACCCACAGATGATACTACAAGGCAAGGACACAAGGCTTATGTTTTGTGTGGAACACATGAATTTCACTAGGTATACGAAATTGCATTTACTATGGAGGACTCATTTGTCGAAGATCAGTTTTGTCCATGCCCTTTCCTGCAACATATTTATTTTCTTCTTTGCAATTGATCTTCTTTGATCTACCCACCCTTTGAAGTGTTCCATCTGATAGCATGTATGCTGGTTTAATTGTATTTACTACAGATGTTAGGAGTGCATTCGGGACACGTGTAGACTCCTACTCCCTCCGTTCCAAATTACTCGTCACAGAAATGGATGCATCTAGAACTAAAATACATCTAGATACATCTATACCTGCGACAAGTAATTCGGAACGGAGGGAGTAGTAGAAGTGTACCTGAAATCAGAGCAAGTATCGAAAAATGGATGAGAGAGGAAATTGTATACATGAAAGGGTAGATGACTTCAAACTATGAAGGTGCCAAGTTAGTTTTATAGAACTAGATGACCCGTTGCGCCCATGGCGCAAAGGCCGAGAACAAGCCAACTATTGAAAGAGTGTGCATCAAAATATGTAGGCACAAAAGGAAACATATGGAAATAAGTACGGATTGATGATAGATAGATGGTCGATGATAATATATGTTTTCTAAGAAGCTTACAAACGATCATTTACAATGTTATAAGCAAGGCATATTGCTAGGCAGAGCTACGTTAGACAGATGTATCGCTGGATGTTTAGAATGATTTCTTTGAGGCAAGTCGTCATAGCTGCTGTTCTTCATGGCCTACATTGCTCAGAGCAGAGATTCCTTCAATATCATCGTCCAGGCTCCAATAATACTTGTTTGTTTTGCTGTATAACGACTTCTAATTGTAAACTTGTATGGTTAAGACGATCAGCAACATATCTTATCTGTGACAAAATATGTTTCCGATTGTTGGCTTTGGGTGTTGACCTTGCTATGAAGTGTGTATCTATTATGCGGTAAAGTTCCTTCACTTCACTTGGACTACTTGAGAGCTTTAGTTGCCGGTCGATCTTCAACTTCTTTGAGTTTACCGTACACACAAATGGATATTGATTTCCTTGGAAGTCAGTTGTCCAGTTGGTACTTTGATGGATAGTGGATGACTGCGTCAAGACCAACCGTCTTTGCCTTCTGTGTTGAGTATACTGCGTTTGGAAGGCCAAGCTGCTGCATCATAGCGTCCAGAAGGTCTTTTGTTGAGATCCTGATTTTTTCCATTGCGGCTGACTGATGACAGTGAAGAAGATACAATGAGTTAGTGCAGTTTATGATTGTATATGTGTCTGTATCAAATTCAAGCGAGATACACAATGTTCATAGTAACTGAATGATATGTGTTGGCTTAGCTATTTCTTCGAGAACATCAGGGGCCTGAGCTTTCCTAAAATGCTGAGTATACATGTTTTACTATTTGTCAAGCACCAAGAAAACAAGGGATTAACATGTGTGGGTATGTATGCACATTGTTAGTAGAAAACAAATTTCATTTTCTCATTCTTGATGTTACAGCATTTATGAGATCAGGTTATTGAAGCAAATATATGGTACAATCATTCTTTTCTTTAAACATAAGGTATAATCACTCGTTTCTTTAAATGTAAATATTAGGTTATGAAAACAGGGGATCAACATGTATTCATTTTCTCACTCTTGATGTTGTAGTATTTATGAGATCATGTTATGGGAAGCAAATATAGGGTACAATAATTACTTTAAAAAAATATAAGGTACATCCATTCTTTTCTTTAAATGTAAATATTAGGTTATGAAAACAGGGGATCAACAGGTATAGAGCACAGTACGCACCGAATAAGTATATAACACTAGCAATAGAAAAAGGAAAACCCAGGTTTTCCAGACTTTACTCGATCAATGAGGTACAGGAAAATAACTGATTTTAAATGTAAATTGTGACGGAAACAATCGCACCTGTTTTTAGCAAATACAACAGTCAATTGATCAAGCAAATACACCTACTGGACAATAGGCAAGTTTAAATGGACTTGGCATTAGCTAAAGGCCTTACTATAGGGCGAAATTCATATGAAGAGAATTCATAAGCTCAACTTAAAGAACAAAATCAAGTGATTGTTCTACAACTCCACCTAAAATTTGAAGATCAGCATACTATATCAAGAAAAGCATAGGTGAGTTGCAGTCATCCTCTTCATGCCAATTGCCTACACCTTGCTTTCTCCTGCTCTTTTATTTTGCTATGCAAATATTTTATTCGGTCTCGGTGATTAGGCTCAAAAGCATGTATTTTTCATGGGAATTAAACTATATGTGGTAAACTCAACTAAATAGGTCCCAAGTTCTGCTTGCTTTGATAATTTTGTAATGCACACAACTTGTTTGATGTTATGCCTACACATTTTTAAAACAGAGTAGATCTTTCCAAATTTCGTCATGGGGATGACCTGTTTGATCATATGCTTACAAATAAAAAAATAGAGCAGATGGCATAACAATTTTTTTACAACCCACACTAAACTATCCTTACAATACCTTCGCCATGCACTTATATTAATTTACTTTACTCCAACAGTGACCAAGACAAAAAATATTAACCGAGTGTAGCGACCCGACCTCAAACGGTCAAGCCTCTGTGTATCCGTGCCATCCCTGGATCGGTATGCTGGCACACACATTACATCAATGTATATATCAAAGTTCAATCACATGTATAAATAACGTAAAACTGATATATACCTCATAAATCTTAGCGGAAACAATCGAACGGGTGTTGTCGGGGATATACCCCACGATATAAACCGTCGGATGTATGACCCGGCTAGAGTTTGGCGATTCACTGGCAACCCACTTGAACATGGCGGTTTACGGTTCATTGGTAATCCGGCAGGCGGGTCAGAGGAGCGACAAGACCCGGTGGCCCAACGGGCGGTTTATGGAAGGCCGGATCATGCTATGATGGGCCGGTTTAAGAGAAAAGACGTGAGGAATATTTACTTTACAAGGAAGACCCGGACTTGTATCCGGTTTGTATTAGAAGGGAGACTAGTCCTAATCCTAATAGGACTCCACATGTAACTCGCCCCTTCAACATATATAAGGAGGGGCAGGGCTCCCCAAATAGGGGAAGCTACAAGCAAGAAGAAACAATCTTAGGGCTAGACACAAAGAGGAGAGCCGGTTTACGGCGACTCCCTCGTGATGATAATGAGACCTAGCCTCAAACAGCATGTAGGGTTTTTACCGGATGATGTTTCCCGGGGCCCGAACCTGTCTAAATCCCTGTCTTGTGTTGCGTCTCTCGATTCCACTCAACCCCTCTCAAGCTACCACATAGATGCGTTGGCCTCGCGACTAAGTCCTGACACTAAGGACATCTGACGTGACAATTCCACGACAGTTGGCGCCCACCGTGGGGCCTGCGTACGGTGGTGTTGAGTTCTTGAAGGGATTTCCCTAATCGATTGAGAAGTTGGTAATTTTCCGGGTAAGAATCACCGGTTCAGAAAGATCTACATCAGTATTGAATTCATCAGCCGGGTTAGTCAACCCGCAAGGATTTACGTCATCGCGAGCGGTTAGAGCGATGGGTATGAGATTGAGATTGAGCGATGTGTATGTGGTCGGTACAGCCGTTGTACGCGCTATCATGATCCGGCGAAACCGAAACCGGGCAGGAATCTACCGCCGAGTCATCAAGATCACAGTTGCCGAAAAAGCGTCGGATTCGCCTGTTGATCTACGAGGGTACAACCGCTGTTGCTATAGTTTGTTCAAATCTAGAAGTACACCATTGGTTGGGTGCAGCTATTCTCCACACCGTGTTATCCACATGAAGGATCAAGTCCCGAGGAGACTATACATCGCTGCTGCTAGTACTACTTATTACAAAGAAACGGAGCCAATCCACGAGCAATTGCTAGTGCTAATTAAGTACTAGTACAACGTCAGACTTTATGCTCGATTACTACATCCGCGCGGGAGCTTTATCAGATCGAGAAAAGGTCTATATTTACTACAGCTGGGCGGGGCTCTTGTTGTCCTCATTGAGTCCACGTTTTAGAAGAAAAGAGGAATCGTCAAAACCAACAACGACCAGGGGCAGGAGATGGCCATGGACCGACGCCTTTGTGACCTTACCTCCGCGGCACGTCTCTGCCGTCATGGCTTTGAGAAGATACCGATCCGCCGAGACTGGGGCGCCTTTGCTTTGCCTCTAAATCGCCTTGTGCATCAACCTCGTACTGCCATTACAGTCAGCCGCCGTCGCCTCGTCAAACCAGTCGCGCCTGAGCCAGCCTCGCCGATGCGCCGAGCTGCCTTAAACCGCCGTGACTCACCGCGGCCTTCGCCTCCGCTGCCTCGAACCGCCGAGGCCACCGAGGTCTTTGCCTCTGCTCTGACTCCGAAAATGCCTGTGTATTCAACTGCCGTGCACACGCATACATCCAGCGCCAGGAGAACGCCTGTGGTCGATCCCATGGCCGCGCCTCCCTGTCGCCACTGCTGCTCCACCTCCAGGATCCTCCGTCGTGCTGCCGCCTCGCCATGGACCGACGCCAGCCGGACCCCTGTGCTCCGCCCACGCCGGAGAAGTGACCAGGCCAGAGCCCCGTCGGCCTCATCGTCGTCAACCCGCCACGGCCTCACGCTGTCGGGCAAGGGCGACCCGCCGTCATGGTCTGCAGCCCGCCGAGTTACCTCCATCATCGCAGCTGTCGCTACGACTCGCTCGCCGGGACGCCTCTGCGGTCTCGGACTCCTTGGCCGTCGACCCACTGCCGGCTCGCTGGTTTGCTTTGCCAAATCGCCGTTACGGGCGAATCAAACCGCCGTTGCGCCTCGCCCAAGGCTGCCCATGTTCGGCCTTGCCACTGTTGTCCGCCTTGGCCAGAAAATCGCCCCGCGTCGTGCAGCTGTCGAGGACCGCCCCGTACCTCTGGATCGCCATGGCCACAGCCCGCATCTTTTCCGGCGGGTGCCGGGTTGCTCCTGCTAGCCTTCACCTTCGAGTCAACGCCGTCGGTCTCAGAAGCCTCTGTTGCAGCTCTTTTTCACTACAACGCACGTGTGACTCCACGCCGGGTCACTGGCCCGTATAAAAAGAAAGTGGGGGCCGTTTAAAAAAAAGAAAAGAAGAGAGAAAGCCTATGACTCGGTGGGTCTGTTCTGAGCTGCTGCAGCCTCTGCGTCTCACCACCAACATATATGTCTGGTTCGACGTTCCAGTGATATGCACGGCTGTCAGCTATGAAAAATACCAGGTGCTATCTATTCCATCTATTTTATCAGCACATAATTAAATTGTCTGAGAACAATCACTTGGTCTTGCAGTATTTGTATGCAGGATAATTACTGATGACAAGGGGGTTGTTATACCATGGAGATGGAGACACGCCAACAACATTCGGCACCGGTGATTGTCGTTACTTAACAGACTCCCACACCGGTTTACAATGCTGTGGCCGTTTCTCGCGTCCACGCCGGTTTACAACACGGAGGACAACTTGCTCGTCCGCACCGGTTTACAAGACCGTGGCCGGATCATCCGTCTGCTCGTCTGGCCGACTCGGCCATGCTTAATTTTAGCATCACTGTGGTGATCATCAACTCCATGGCGAATAATTTCTGGCCTAACACATCAGGTGATATCCATCTAATATATATTTCATTAGTGCATATTATTTTTGTCAAAGAGCAGTTTATCTTTGCCTTGGTCTGCAATATTGTATGCAGGAAAATTATTCATTATAAACGTGGTTTATACCATGGGTACGAAGCACGCGCTGGCAACGTCCTGCCCGGTGTTCGTCCGTGCCACATTACACGGTGAATGGACGCATGCAAGACGCCGCCCTTACGGCCCGGTTTACATCAACTTGCCGGGACCGTGCCTGCGTTTGACTCGCCCGTCCGAACCGGTTTACAACGCTGCGACCGACTCATCTGTCTGTGCGGCCTCTGATGCTGCGGTTGTATTTTCCGTCCGTCTCTCGCAGCCTGGTCTACATCGACATACCGGGCCGCACCTGTCTGCATGAGCTGTTTATTGGATATGAGCAAGTCACAGCTTGGGTAGCCCAATTTTCTTTCAAATTGGAGGCAAATTATCATCAACCGCCGTTTGCGCTGGATGGCTCAATAGGCAGGTGCACAAGTCGCCGCCACTACAGTTTTGGTTAACTTCAAATTGCCCATTGGAAGGAACCATTGGCCGAGTTGCTGACACGGTTCATACAGGATCATTTATAACTCGCCGCAGTCACCTCAACCTTCTGTGGATTCACATCGTGCTATCAACACCAATGATATACAAGTTATGCCGGTTTATATCACGGTCGAACATGGAGAATCTCAAGCCAACTCCTCGAGTCACCTTTGAGACTTGGGGGCTACGATGACATAACTAGCAAATCTTGCCAGTTTCAGCAAAGTTAAAAACCCAGGACGATGGAGGGAAAGATAACCCGGTCCCGGAGGCTACTGTTATGAAAATTTAAAGGCTGTCGGAAAATTTCCATCTTAGAAAGTATATAACAGTTACAAAATCCCGGCTCAGTGAAGAAGTTCCGGATCATCAGAAAGGATTCCGGTTTAAAAGCCGGCTCAAGGGAAGTCAGTCTCACTGAAGCTCTCAAGTATCCAGTTTACAATCCGGTTCAAGGGAAATATATTCTCCCACAAAGCTTTCAAACTCTCAAATCCGGTTTAAAAATGTCTGGTTCAAAAAGGAATTAACTTCTCGCAAGTTCGAGTTGAAAGGCCATCAAAAAATTTCCGGCTGAAAATGAAGATTCCGGTTTACAATCCGGTTCAAGGGAAAGATGTCTCCCACAAATCGTTGAAGCTCTCAATATCCGGTTCAAAATCCCGGTTCAAGAAGGATTTATCTCTTGCAAAAAGTTAAAGGGTGCCAAAGAAGACTTGCTGCCATGATGCGCGGTCCAAACATGGGTATCATGCTTTATTGGCTTATCATATTATTGGTCACTTGGGGGCTTGGTCGTATCCGAACCATAGCCACACCTCTTGATCGGCCTAGTGCCATAACATCACTGGGGGCCTTGGTCGTGTCCGAACCATAGCCACACCTCTTGATAGGCGACAGCCACCAGGTCACTTGGGGACATGGTCAAGTCTGAACCAGTCACGCCTCTTGGTCGGCCTAAGGCCACAAAATCACTTGGGGGCTTGGTCGAACCCGAACCATTGCCACGCCTCTTGATCTGGCATATATGCCACGAATCATTTGGGGACCTGGCTGACTTGAACCATAGCTACACCTTATTGGGAGCTTGGTCGTGTCCGACCATGGTAACACCATATGATCGGCTCAGTAAAGCCTCTTTTTGCAAATGGTCTTATTATTGCCTTTGCTTCCATATTTTTTCATAACTGTTATTTAATTTTTGTTGCGTTTTTTAAACCGACAACGTTTTAATCCGGTTCAACTGTCAATTACAAATTGACGGAACACGGTCCAATCTTAATCCGGAGGCCATCTGCCCGGTTTGATTTTCTGTTACCATCCTATTATGGAGTAAACCGGTGTTTATCAACCTAGCTTGACTTTCAATTACAAGTTGTCAATACAGGATCAAGTTATAATCCGGAGACTATCAGCCCGGTCTGGTTTGACTACGAGTCGCCAGTATTATATATGGTTAAACCGGTGTTTATCACAACCCGGTACAGTTTATCATCAACCGGCACAGTATGAAAGGAGTTATCATTACTCAAGATTGGGGTTATCACTCTTACTACAAAAAATTGGTAAACCAATGATGTGATTCAATATCACAGGTATGATATATTTCATTGATTATTCTTAAGTGCAGCCTTGGTTATAAACCTGGGTTATATGTTGGGCATTATGACCCGTCCGGTGGTAAACTGCCAGGACACTTTAAACTTGTTGTATGCAGAGACAGGTTGAATAAAGCATGATGAAAAATTATCCGGTGTTTGTTAACCCGGCCTGGCTTTTGGACTATAAGTCGCCAGTACATATTTGGATTGCGCCATTGGAATCATGCGCTTATAAATCATTGGGTTATATTATTCAAATAGCCAAACTTGGCTGAATTTTCATTATGATATTGAATGAATAAGGTTTTTCATACCAGATTATGTTATCTTTAATAGCCAACACGGCTGGATTTTTATTATGATTATCAATGACCAATATTATAATTGAGGTTTTCAAAGTCGCTTCAGCGCAATGGCTATTATTTCATCAATGGGTATGATTTATTCTACAATGGAGGGAATAGTCCCGAATCGCTGCAGGCTTACGACCCGACACTTGGGGGCTACATTATTTAAGTTGAGATTATATCAAATATGCAAGTCTCATGTCGCTGCAAGCATGCACCATGACACTTGGGGGCTAATGCAAAGTAATTTTTTTGCTCATATTATTGAAGACCCGACTCATCACATTATAATGAGTCGGCCTTTGGGGGCTACCAATTGCTCCTGTCAACAGTTGAAGGTACAAAGCTTTTTATTCATTATATTGAAGAGTCCACTGCTCAGTTGGTAAAGCACAAGGCTCTTAACCTTGTGGACGTGGATTCAAGTCCCATGATGAGGGTTACATCATATGATGTTATTTTCATTGGAGTATATATTAAAGTCCCAGCTCAATATTATCTTACTGAGCCGGCCCTTGGGGGCTACACATCATTGCTCAAATCTACATGATTATACCTACAAAGTCCCTGCTCATTATTGCATAATGACCCGGCTCTTGTGGGCTACACTGGTTGAAGTTTTTATGAATATAAGACAATTGCAAGTCCCAGGTTGCTGTAAGCATGATAACCCGGCACTTGGGGGCTACATAGTATGGAGTATTCAGTTTTTACTAGTCACTGGGATGAACAACATGGATTTCTTCTTAAGTGGCAGTATTTATATTGAAGCAAGTCTTAAGCCATCACTTTGTTCTGCTCAAGACTTGGGGGCTACAGGTATTATATTATTATCGAAGAACTATTTTCAAATTCTCTGTTTTGAGCAAACTGGATTAACCCGGCGTCACCAATCATTACGACCCTGTGTCTGTAACCCAGCGTCATCAATAATCATGAACCGACATTAGCAACAATCATGAACCGGTGTTGGCAACAATCATGACCCGGAATTATCAGTTTTTATAACCAAACAATGGTGGTAATCATAAACCGGCAAGTTTTACATCTTCAAGCCGGCTGGATATCGGTTGAATATTTCAAAGACTAATATTTTTGTCAAGTCAAAGCATTGAAGGCCGATTCAAATGGATTCTTTATTTACAAATATCTTCTGCAAGCAAATTGATTATGAAGATGGTTATTAACTTGGAAGGAAGAAATGACAAGGATTTAAGGATGATCAAGTGCCGGCTTACAAGTATATTTAAACCGGAGCACAACCCGACAAATTTGTTCTTGTTGCAAATCAGTTTAACATGGATGAATCCAAATTAAACTGGGGGCTAATGTCGGGGATATACCCCGCGATATAAACCGCCGGATGTATGACCCGGCTAGAGTTTGGCTATTCACTGGCAACCCACTTGGACATGGCGGTTTACGGTTCATTGGTAATCCGGCAGGCGGGTCAGAGGAGCGACAAGACCCGGTGGCCCAACGGGCGGTTTATGGAAGGCCGGATCATGCTATGATGGGCCGGTTTAAGAGAAAAGGCGTGAGGAATATTTACTTTACAAGGAAGACCCGGACTTGTATCCGGTTTGTATTAGAAGGGAGACTAGTCCTAATCCTAATAGGACTCCACATGTAACCCGCCCCTTCAACATATATAAGGAGGGGCAGGGCTCCCCAAAGAGGGGAAGCTACAAGCAAGAAGAAACAATCTTAGGGCTAGACACAAAGAGGAGAGCCGGTTTACGGCGACTCCCTCGTGATGATAATGAGACCTAGCCTCAAACAGCATGTAGGGTTTTTACCGGATGATGTTTCCCGGGGCCCGAAGCTGTCTAAATCCCTGTCTTTTGTTGCGTCTCTCGATTCCACTCAACCCCTCTCAAGCTACCACATAGATGCGTTGGCCTCGCGACTAAGTCCTGACACTAAGGACATCTAACGTGACAATTCCACGACAGGTGTGGAGTCCCATCAACGCCAATGGCAAGTTGAGTGTAGACCGTAACCCTACAACATAACTCTTACTCATGTAGAAAATTCCCGCAACATAAGATGTTGCAGCCCTAGAGGTCAGTACATTGAATGTACTGGCAAGTCACATCATAAGAATAATGAACCTATTTGTACATGCAATTTGGCTGGTGAAAAGCTCTAAGTTTAGTTTTTGCATAAAGCTAGTTTTTTTCCTAGAATAAAAAATATTATTCTACCACTACTGTATAGCATAGGATGAGTTGGTAAACCCAACTCAATCCATTCCCAAAGTTTCATTTAAAACCCAACTGTTTAATTAAGAGTGATGAGATCTCCCAGCATTTCCACTACTAGATGTTCAAGTTGTCCGTAACCGGGGACACGTCTAATCGATTAGGTTTTAACACTCGGCAGAGGTTTGCGCACTTTTCCCCACAAGACTTGATCGCCTCCCTTGAAATTCTCGCACTGCCTGGTGTTTGAGAACAGGATGACCGAGACATTGTCTTTCGAAAGTATTTCCCCTTAACCCATGGATAGGTCGGTACACCTACTCATTCTACATCTGCTAGCCCATCCTGGAAGGGTCACACTAACTACTCAACTAAGCCAGAGCCCATATAGGCTTGTGGCTGCACACGTAAGTTTCTAGACATGAGAATACGATTGATCTCTTTGAGCCTGGGTGGCCGACCACTAGTGGTGCACCACCATGGACTAACCATGCATGCTCCCACTGTACTTCACCACCATTCAAACCAAATACCGCCTAGGTAGTTCATTTACAAGTCTTGGTCCTGATTACTACTTTGTCACTCATGTCTCGCCATGTTCGCTTCCCAAACCACGTCTACATTTAGCGAGGCAAAAATAAACTTACACGGTGGTGACAAGGATGTATAGACTAGACCTACCTCAAATGAACTACTAGGTAACGGCATAGCCATCTGGCAACAATAAATCCTACCATGAAATCCTACCACAAAAGGACTAAGTGCATAATATAAGCATAGGTAATTGGAAGAATGGTCAAATGTGAACTTGCCTGGTAATAGTTGATGAAGATCATATCGCTCTCAGAAATTCACTTAATAGAACTATTCATCACTCTCTGATGAAAATCTATAAAGTCAAACATTGCACTCACATAAGCAATCATTTTAGAGAACCAAGAATAACATGCAAAGTAAAAAGTCTTGGAAAAACCAAATGAACATACAACACACTTGACTATCACAAAATATTCTAAGTGCAACACAACATATGCATGGGGTTCAGAATTTGTGATGTGAAGCATAGTGCATACAAGGCATACGTGTAAAACTACTATGGAAAGATCCTAAGTGTGTGAAAATTAGTGTGATAATGGTCCAGGTGATAGGGTTTGGCTATGGTGACAAAATGCAAAAAGAATCGACTTAATCGGAGCTACGGTTTAGGAGATATGGCAAGTTGAAGTTTGAATTCAAACCTGAATAAATTCAAATTTGAAATTGGCCAAAAGTTTTCAAAGTTGGTTCTCTGGATAAAGCTATTCGATCATTTTGCCACTGGTTTCATCTAATTTGGACTTACGGTTGAAAAGATACAGCTATCAGAAGTCCAGGGGCTAAACTGCAATTTCTATGGACTGAACAGAAAAGAAAAAAAATCGCGAGCAGGTCCTCGGCCACGTGGCTTCTTGCGGGTGGCTGGGCAGCGTTTGCTGCAGAAGCTATATGGCAAACGGCCGCCATTTAATAAAAATGCTAACGCGTGGCTAACTAACAAAAACCGACCAGGGGATTTTAAAATAAAAACCTGGGTTAACCGCGTACCGGTTTAACTAAAAAAACACAACTAACCTGATCTAATCTAGGCCGTCCATGGTAGATCGAACGGGCGAGCATGGGGCGGTGGCTCACCGTGGGCGACGGTGGCGCGGCAACGGCCGGTGACGGGGCGGCGGCTGCGGCCGTTCCGGCGGCGGGGAAGGCGATGAGGAGGACGGGCGTGTCGAGGGCATCCGAGGAGTGGTGGTGCGGGGCGTCGGCGACGTCTAGACAGCCAAGGAAGGGAAGCGGCGCTCCTAGGCTCTGGCGAGGTCGGGCGTGCTCCGGGCGGTCGTTCCCGCGGCGGGAAGGCGAGGAGGAGGTTGGGCGCAGCGCGGGCTGTCCGGTGGTGGAGGCGGCGTTTCCCGAGGACGTCGGGGTCGACAAGGCGAAGGCGGGGGAGCTCCGGTGCTCCGGCGAACTCGGGCTTCGTCGAGGCGGCGTATCCGGTGACCTAGGGACAGAAAAAGGATGTCAACGAGGTGCGCTTCGACTCAGGCAACAGATTGAAGAAGAAGACGGAGGCCGCAGCGGCTTACGGACGACGGCAAACTCCGGCGACGGAGCTTCGGCCGACGAGATGCGAAGTGACGAGGTGGTGGCTACGAGCGACGTGGGGAGCAGTGAGACGGCGAGGTCGAACGAGGAGCCTCGGGGGCTTTTATAGGCGAGGTGAGGGCGCTCGGCAATCTTGGATAAGCCTCATCCGCGGGGCTTCGCCGGCGGTTGCGGGCGGGCGCGCTTGCGGCTTGTCACGTGCGGCGCGGCGGGAGGTTGGGGACGACGAGGTGGGGCGGGTCCCACCTATCGGTGAGCGCGAAAGGGGCGCGTGAGGGGAAGGCGCGGGCGGTCGCCCGGCTCGAAGCGCTCCATGCGCTGGGGCAGGCCACGGGACAAAAGCGCGGCTGGGCCGGCTCGTGCGCTCCTCGGCCGAACAGTGTTTCGGTCCAAGCGGTGTTCTTCTTTTTTTAAACAGGAAAAATAAACAGCAACAGAGGAAAAAAACAAAATTATTACATAGGCATATTATATAACAAAATGTTCAGAAAAATACCCCAAATAATATGAACTATTTTTCAAGTTCAACTAAATTCTATAAAAAATCATAAAAGTCAAACAGTGCTACTGTTGCATTTAAAATCAATAAAAACCATTTTTCAAATAGCAAAATGATTTCAAATTTATTTTCTCCTAATTTTCTATTGAAGGGAATCATTTTACCCTTATTTCGATTTATTTATTTTTAGGAGAAAAATATTTTGAATAGAAAATCAAATAACTCCCAATTGGATTTGAATTTGGAATTTCAAACAACTTCAAATGGAAAATGAGTTTCAAATAACTTCAAAGTGACTTCCAATTTATTTCTTTGAAACTTCCAACTCTTTTTCTTCAAATATGAAGAAGTCATTTTATCTTCCCTCATGAACTCATTGAGTTGCTTAAAGTTTCTAAGTTTGAAATATTTCAAAATGGAATTCAGGAAGATCAGAATGCAAGGTGCAAAGTTTTGGGGAAGTCCTTTTATTCCCTCTCATTCAACTTTCATTTTTTTAAATTTCCAATCATTCACACAATCAATCACACAACAATAAAACAAACAATCATAATAATTTATTTAATATAACATTCCAAAATTTAGAATTTTGGGATGTTACACCGAGCCAATACATACATAATCCTTTAATTTTCCTACTTAATGCTACTTAATTATCAGCAAATCAATAAGCAACCTATTAACTCTTTAATTCAGTTATACTAAAGACCATCTAATGGAGTAACAGATGTATTGGACCTTTGAGCTACGTATAGGTATATACCTTTCCTATTGGTATACTAAATTATACTTCGACATCTAATTGTATATATTTACCTTTATGCTCTTCTAATACATTTCTTTATAAATAGTCGATCAATTATGCAACTGGCTGTCAACACAGAAATACATGATAGATGATATTTCTCCTTCACAAGGCTTTATAGGCAGAGTTGAACACAAGACCAGAGAAGTTGCAGAGGGATTTACACAGTATGTAATAGCATGCTGTGATGGATTGCTTACAGACACACTATGTAATATTTAACTTAGTACACATGTCATCAACACAATTTATAGACAATGGCGGTGCTGCTTACTACATATGTACATACCTGGATCGTCGCTGTTGTAGATCGAGTTGTCAACCCTCGCTCCTTTCTTAATGTGGCTATCACTTGAGCCGGAGGAATAATGAAAGTGAAAAAATAAGATAGTGTGTGATTAGCACATGCTTGAAGAAAGCATCCTTGATAATACCAATAAAGCAGCAGCAGTTTATGTTAAAAGTTTATGCACAATTGTTTTCTATCTTGGTTCTGTTGAATGGAAGCTATGCGACATTTAAACCTATTCATGGTAGCGGTCATTATCTCCTACTAAGGTGCCAGAAAATCATGGTAGCGGTCATCGTCTCCTGTCATATTCCTCGAACGTTAATCTAATGCCGTTGGCATGCTTGATATATTCAGTTATGTTATGATTATCTTAAGACATGACATATTTTCCCATTGGCTTTGATGACACGCAACTTAGGAGCTATAAAACATTTGGGACAATTGCAAAAAAGATGCAGTATTGAATCGAAGGAGAAATAATGTTACAGTCAAATCGTTGGCCTCGCTACATAAATTAGTTATGAGATAAACGAACATATCACATTCTATGGGCCACATTATGTATAGATGGACATCTACATACAATATTGAGTAGAAAGAAATATAGATGCAAGGAGAAT
>NC_041384.1:213087525-213104371 GCF_002162155.2 Triticum dicoccoides | reverse complement strand
AAGGGTGCACGTGCATATATTTGTTGGTATTTGATTAGTGCAATGCTAACTAAAACAATAAAACATGCTGCTTTAGATAACGCAACAAAATATGAACCTTAGGACACCTAAAAAACGAGGTAGCATATTCTACTGTGAAGCATTTGACTATCGATGAAATGCATTTGAATAGAATATGAACTTTCAAAATGTACCACCTACCCTGATTTGCTATGTTCTAAACCTAAGAATAGAAGGAATTATGTATGAAGTTTAATATTGACTATATAGAGAGAAAATGGACATGTGCGATGTTATTGAATAACTAGTCAAGAATTGATATTTGCATGAAAGTATGGATTGAGAAATCTGAAACCTGAGCAAGAAGGTCCATGCTTTAACATCTAAAATAAAGAAGAAGAGAAGATCTCAACAAATACAACTTACTTCCGCTGCTTATCCTCTGATTTATGCATATGCATCCAGTTATATAATCAACCTGTGATGCGGCTTGAACTACGTCGGTATTTCCCCAAAGAGGAAGGGATGATGCAACACAACTACGGTAGGTATTTCCCTCAATGATGAGACCAAGGTTATCGAACCCGTAGGATAACCACACAACACCATGTAAGTAGCTCATGCACACAAAGAACAAATACTTGCAACCTGACGCAAGAGAGGGGTTGTCAATCCCTCATGGGTAAAAAGATAGGTAAAATGGTAGTTGATTGGATAAATAGATCTCGCGGGAACACGAGATAAAATAAATAAATAAAAATTGCAGCAAGGTATTTTTCTAATTTTGGATTAACAGATCTGAAAATAAAAACAAATAAAAATAGATCGTGAAGGCAAATATAAAAAAGAAGAGACCCGTGGGCCGTAGATTTCACTAGTGGCTTCTCTCGAGAAAATATAATACGATGGGTAAACAAATTACTGTTAGGCAATTGATAGAACTTCAAATAATCATGACGATATCCAGGCAATGATCATTATATAGGCATCACGTCCAAGATTAGTACTCCTGCCTGCATCTACTACTACTACTCCACACATCAACCGCTAGCCAGCATGCATCTAGTATATTAAGTTCATGGAGAAACGGAGTAATGCAATAAGAATGATGACATGATGTAGACAAGATCTATTTATGTAGAAATAGACCCCATCTTGTTATCCTTAATGTCAACGATACATATGTGTCATTTCCCCATCTGTCACTGGGATCAAGCACTGTAAGATCAAACCCATCACAAAGAACCGCTTCCCATGGCAAGCAAAATCGATCTAGTTGGCCTAACTAAACCAAAGATGCGAAGAAGAAATACGAGGCTATAAGTAATCATGCATATAAGAGACTAAAGAACTCAAATAACTTTCATGGATAAAAACATAGATCTGATCATAAACTCAAAGTTCATTGGATCCCAACAAACACACCGCAAAAAGAGTTACATCAAATAGATCTCCAAGAGACCATTGTATTGAGAATCAAAAGAGAGAGAGGAAGCCATCTAGCCACTAACTACGGACCCATAGGTCTACAATGATCTACTCACGCATCACAGGAGAGGTGCCAATGAGGATGATGAACCCCTACATGATGGTGTCTAGATTCGATCTGTGGTTTCTGGAACTTGTGGAGGCTGGAATTGATTTTCGTCGAGTCCCCTAGGATTTCTGGAATATTTGGGTATTTATAAAGCAAGGAGGCAGTGCGGGAGGCCACCGAGGTGGGCACAACCCACCTGGCCCCTGGGCCCAGGCGCGCCCTGGTGGGTTGTGCCCCCTCGGGGCACCCCCCAGGTGCTTCTCTGGCCCATCTGGTGTCTTCTGGTCCAAAAAAATCCACAAACAGTTTCGCTGCATTTGGACTCCGTTTGCTATTGATTTCCTGCGATGTAAAAAACAAGCAAAAACAACAACTGGCACAGGACACTATGTCAATAGGTTAGTCCCAAAAAATGATATAAAATGATTGTAAAACATTCAAGAATGATAATATAACAACATGGAACAATAAAAAATTATAGATACGTTGGAGACGTATCAACATCCCCAAGCTTAATTCCTGCTCGTCCTTGAGTAGGTAAATGATAAAAACAGAATTTTTGATGTGAAATGCCACCTAACATGTTCATGACATATTCTTTCCTTTATAGCATGGCCAATTGCACTTTTATATGGTTCAAAGCAATAGTCTAGTTTTGACATGAGGACTTTAATACCACAAGCACATCAAAAAACAACCATGTCTTTCAAAATATCAACACTAAAGCAAGTTATCCCTAGCCCATTATGCTCAATCATTGATCCATTCATGAAACACACTCGCATATTAGCTACACCAAATGCTCAAGTACGTACATAGTGCCCCTTAGTTGGTGCTTTATAAGAGAAGATGGAGACTCAAGTAAAATAATTGCATAAACTAAATAGAAAGGCCCTTCGCGGAGGGAAGTAGGGATTTGTAGAGGTGCCAGAGCTCAAGGAGAATAAGATAGAGATAAAACATTTTAGATGGCATGTTTTTCCTGTCAACGAAAATGATCAAGTAGTTCCCAATACTTTCCATGCTAGATATACCATAGGAGGTTCCCAAACAGAAAATAAAGTTTATTCCTTTTTCCACCATACTTTCACATTCCACGGGTGTCGTCCATACCAACACTTTCCAAGGAATTTATTATTTGACAACATAAACTAAATTCATTTTTCATTTCGGGACTGGGCATCCCTAATACCTTTGCCGTACTCTCGTGCAATGACAAGTGAATAAACACTCATCTTGAGAATATCACATCTAGCATGGAAATATATCAGCCACCCCCTACCGTTTCATGAGCGGTGCGAGCACACAAAAGAGAAATTTATTTTGAAAATTATAGATGGCACATACAAATTTGCTTAGAACGGCAAAAGAATACCGCATATAGGTAGGTATAGTGGACTCATGTGGCAAAAACTGGTTTAAAGGATTTTGGATGCACTAGTGATCATACTTAGTGCAAATGAAGGCTAGCAAAATATTGAGAAGCATCCAACCAAGAAACGAAAAATCTCATAAGTGAGAATTAAGCATAACTAGCATCGAATAATGCACCACAAGTAGGATGTAATTTCATTGCATAACTATTGACTTTTGTGCTTGCATAGGGAATCACAAACCTTAATACCAATATTCTTACTAAAGCATATATACTCATCAACATGACTCACATATTATATCAACATATCACAAAACTATTACAAGGAATCAAGTTTATTTTGTCCAATGATCTTCATGAAAGTTTTTATTATATCCCTCTTGAATATCTATCACCTTGGGACTAATTTCATATGTTGCTTTTGATAGCTCAAACAAATCTAAGTGAAAAGAACATGAGCATCATATTGTTATCTCAAATTAATCTAAGCGAAGCATGAGAGAATTTCTTAAATTTTTAGCAAGCGAAGATGCAAGCAAATAGGATACACATGGCAACACAAGCAAAGATGAGATCTGACGAGAAAACGACGAACGAAAAAGAGGGCGAATAAAACGGAATTTTTTTGTGAAGTATGAAAGAGGAAAACAAGAGGAAAATGGCAAATAATGTAAATTGCAAGGAGATGAGATTTGTGATTAGGAACCTGGTAGATGTTGGTGATGTCTCCCCGGCAACGGCGTCGGAAATTCCTTTTGATTGCTGCTTGAACTACGTCGGTATTTTCCCAAAGAGGAAGGGATGATGAAGCACAACTACGGCATGTATTTCCCTTAGTGATGAGACCAATGTTATCGAACCAGTAGGAGAACCATGCAACACCATGTAAACAACTCCTACACACAAAGAACAAATACTTGCAATTCGATGTAAGAGAGGGGTTGTCAATCCCTCACGGGTAAAAAGATAGGTAAAATTGTAGTATATTGGATAAAATAGATCTAGCGGGAATGCGAGATAAAATAAATAAATAAAAATTCCAGCAAGGTATTTTTGTATTTTTGGATTAATAAATCTGAAAATAAAATAAAATTAAAATATATCGTGAAGGCAAATATAATAAAGAAGAGACCCGGGGCCGTAGATTCCACTAGTGGCTTCTCTTGAGAAAATAGCATACGGTGGGTAAGTAGATTACTGTTGGGCAATTGATAGAACTTCAAATAATCATGATGATATCCAGGCAATGATCATTATATAGGCATCACGTCCAAGATTAGTAGACCGACTCCTTCCTGCATCTACTACTATTACTCCACACATCGACCGCTACCCAGCATGCATCTAGTGTATTAAGTTCATGGAGAAACATAGTAATGCAATAAGGACGATGACATGATGTAGACAAGATCTATTTATGTAACGCCCCAAGGCCGGAGCTTCAGATGCCTTTCAGTAATTTCGTTGCCGCCGTGTGTTTCTTTTGCTTGCTCTTTTATTTTTGCATTGCATCATGTCATCATGCCATTTCATTCTTTTTAAACTCAACCAAATAATTTGCATAGATCTTTTGATCTATTTAAACCGAGGGAATTCACATGGTGAGTTCCCTTTATAACATATCCACCCAGTATTTAGGGAGCTACTATAAATATTTCTTTAATTTGGAATTCACATAACACACTTACAAATTATCCCAATGCCTTTCTTATATCAATTCTTGGTCTCCAACCTTGCCATATATTTATTTCATCATTTTCCGAAGCTCCACCAAAAATCCGAACATTTTTGGACCTTCCTTTTACCAAGTCATAGTTCAAACCATTTGAATTAAATTCAAATGAGTTTGAATTTAAATTTTTCAATCTTGCCCACTCCAATTTTCTTGGGCCGTGCACATTTTTGTGAGTCCGGGAAAATTATCCCCGTGCCCAAACTCTTTCTCTAACCTTTTCTTTTCTTCCCTTTTCATTATCTTTATTTTCTATTTCAAAAAGAGTACGAGAGAGAGAAGAAGAGCCAGCCCAGCTGGGCCTCCCCAAATCCTCTCGCAGCCAGGCTGGGCCATTTCCACAAAGGCCCAGCCAGCCCTACCTATCTAACCCTAGGCCTCACCCCCGACCACCTCGCCCTTGATACATCTCCGTCGTATCTACTTTTCCAAACACTTTTGCCCTTGTTTTGGACTCTAATTTGCATGATTTGAATGGAACTAACCCAGACTGATGCTGTTTTTAGCAGAATTGCCATGGTGTTATTTATGTGTGGAAACAAAAGTTCTCGGAATGACCTGAAACTTCATGGAACATCTTTTTGGAAATAATAAAAAATCCTTGCAAAAGATGAAGACTAGGGGGCCCACACCCTAGCCACGAGGGTGGGGGCGCGCCTGCCCCCCTAGGGCGCGCCCCCTACCTCGTGGGCCCCCTGGAGCTCCTCCGACCTCAACTCCAACTCTATATATTTGTTTTCACGGAGAAAAAAAATCAGAGAGAAGGATTCATCACGTTTTACGATACGGAGCCGCCGCCAAGCCCTAAAACCTCTCGGGAGGGCTGATCTGGAGTCTGTTTGGGGCTCCGGAGAGGGGAATCCGTCGCCATCATCATCAACCTTCCTCCATCACCAATTTCATGATACTCACCGCCGTGCGTGAGTAATTCCATCGTAGGCTTGCTGGACAGTGATGGGTTGGATGAGATTTATCATGTAATTGAGTTAGTTTTGTTAGGGTTTGATCCCTAGTATCCACTATGTTCTGAGATTGATGTTGCTATGACTTTGCTATGCTTAATGCTTGTCACTAGGGCCCGAGTGCCATGATTTTAGAGCTGAACCTATTATGTTTTCATCAATATATGAGAGTTCTTGATCCTATCTTGAAAGTCCATAGTCACCTATTATGTGTTATGATCCGTTAACCCCGAAGTGACAATAATAGGGATACTTACCGGTGATGACCGTAGTTTGAGGAGTTCATGTATTCACTATGTGTTAATGCTTTGGTCCGGCACTCTATTAAAAGGAGGCCTTAATATCCCTTAATTTCCACTAGGACCCCGCTGCCACGGGAGGGTAGGAGAAAAGATGTCATGCAAGTTCTTTTCCATAAGCACGTATGACTATATTCGGAATACATGCCTACATTACATTGATGAATTGGAGCTAGTTCTGTGTCTCCCTAGGTTATGACTGTTACATGATGAACCGCATCCGGCATAATTCTCTATCACCGATCCATTGCCTACGAGCTTTCCATATATTGTTCTTTGCTTATTTACTTTTCCGTTGCTATTGCTATCGTCACTACAAAATACCAAAAACATTACTTTTGCAATCATTACCTTTTGCTACCGTTACCACTACTATCATATTACTTTGCTACTAAATACTTTGCTACAGATATTAAGTTTCCAGGTGTGGTTGAATTGACAACTCAACTGCTAATACTTGAGAATATTCTTTGGCTTCCCTTGTGTCGAATCAATAAATTTGGGTTGAATACTCTACCCTCGAAAACTGTTGCGATCCCTATACTTGTGGGTTATCAAGACTATTTTCTGGCGCCGTTGCCGGGGAGCATAGCTCTATTCTTTGAGTCACTTCGGATTTATATCTGCTTATCATTATGAAGAACTTGAGAGATCCAAAAACCAAGATTTATCCCTCAACTACGAGGGGAGGTAAGGAACTGCCATCTAGCTCTGCACTTGATTCACCTTCTGTTTTGAGTAAGCTTGTGACACCTAAACCTGCTTCTGCTATTCGTTCTGATATGTCGTGTGTTATTGATGATGCCACTTCTGCTATGCATGATACTTATGATGAAACTACTTCTATGCTTGATACTACTATGCCACTTGGTGAATTTCTTGATGAACAACTTGTTAGGGTTAGAGAGAATGAAAATATTGAATCTGATAATATTGATGAAAGTGATGATGAAGACTCTTCCCCTAATAAATATGAATCACCTGTTATTCCTGAGGGTTATGTTTTTCAAAAAGAAGCTGCTTTAGCTATTTTAGCTTACAAAGATAGATACGAACTCAAGAGGTTATTAGCTAAATGGAAGCAACAATATCTTAATGGTAGAATGAAACCTGACCCTGCTTTTGCTACTTCACCTATCTGTGTTACTGATAAGGATTATGAATTCTTTGTTAATCCTGATATAATTACTTTGGTTGAATCTGATCCTTTTCATGGCTATGAATCTGAAACTGTTGTGGCACATCTTACTAAATTAAATGATATAGCCACTCTATTCACTAATGATGAGAGAACTCGTTACTTTTATATCCTTCAAATATTTCTGTTCTCATTAAAGGGTGATGCTAAGATATGGTTTAATTCTCTTGATCCTAGTTGTGTGCGTAGTCCCCAGGATATGATTTATTACTTCTCTGCTAAATATTTCCCTGCTCATAAGAAGCAAGCTTCCTTGAGGGATATATATATATATATATATATATATATATATATATATATATATATATATATAATTTTGTGCAAATTGAAGAAGAGAGTCTCCCACAAGCTTGGGGAGGCTTCTGAAGTTACTTAATGCTTTGCCTGATCATCCTCTTAAGAAAAATGAAATACTTCATATCTTTTATAATGGACTAACCGATGCTTCCAAAGATTACCTGGATAGTTGTGCTGGTTCTGTTTTCAGGGAAAGAACACCGGATGAAGCTGAAATTCTATTGAATAATATGTTGACAAATGAAAATAATTGGACACTTCCTGAGCCTATTCCTAAACCAACTCCGAGGAAAAGGGGTATTCTATTTCTCAGTCCTGAAGATATGCAAGAGGCAAAGAAATCTATGAAAGAAAAAGGTATTAAAGCTAAGGATGTTAAGAATTTACCTCCTATTGAAGAAATACATGGTCTTAATTTACTTCCTATTGAAGAAATATATGATGTTAATCCATTACCTATTGAAGAAATACATGGTCTTGATAACCCGACACAGGTAGTAAAGGTAAATTCTCTCTATAGATATGATAAAGCTTAAATCCCATTTACTAAGTTTGCTAGCCCACGCTTAGATGAGTTTGATAAATTTATGGTTAAGCAAGAAGACTTCAATGCTTATTTTGGTAGACAATTGAAATACAATTCAAATATGCTTGAACACTTGGGTGATTATATGGCTAATATCAAAGGTGAACTTAAACTTATTAGTAAACATGCTTCTATGGTTACCACTCAAGTAGAACAAGTACTTAAGGCTCAAAATGATTTGCTCAATGAACTGAATAGTAAGAATAATGATTATGTTGTTAGAGTGGCTACTAGAACTGGTAGAATGACTCAGGAACCTTTGTATCCTGAAGGCCACCCTAAGAGAATTGAGCAAGATTCTCAGAGAAATAATATAGATGCACCTAGTCCTTCTAAAAGGAAGAAAAAGAAAAATGATAGGACTTTGCACGCTTCTAGTGAACCTATTGATGAAACACCTGAGAATCCAAATGCTATTTCTATTTCTGATGCTGAAACATGATCTGGTAATGAACCTAAAACTAGTGATAATGTTAATGATAAGGTTCATGATGATGCTCAACCTAGTAATGATAATGATATAGAAGTTGAACCTGCTGTTGATCTTGATAACCCACAATCAAAGAATCAATGTTATGATAAGGAAGACTTTGTTGCTAGGAAACATGGTAAAGAAAGAGAACCATGGGTTCAGAAACCCATGCCTTTTCCTCCCAAACCATCCAAGAAAAAGGATGATGAGGATTTTGAGCTCTTTGCTGAAATGATTAGACCTATCTTTTTGCGTATGCGATTAACTGATATGCTTAAAATGAATCCTTTTGCTAAGTATATGAAAGAAATTGTTACAAATAAGAGAAAGATCCCGGAAGATGAAATTTTCACCATGCTTGCTAATTATACTTTTAAGGGTGGAATACCAAAGAAACTTGGAGATCGAGGAGTACCCACTATACCATGCTCCATTAAAAGAAACTATGTTAAAACTGCTTTATGTGATCTTGGAGCCGGTGTTAGTGTTATGCCTCTCTCTTTATATCGTAGACTTGATTTTAATAAGTTGGAACCTACTGAAATATCTTTGCAAATGGCTGATAAATCAACTGCTATACCTATCGGTATTTGTGAGGATGTGCCTGTTGTAGTTGCAAACATTACTATTTTAACGGACTTTGTTATTCTTGATATTCCCGAGGACGATAGTATGTCTATTATTCTTGGAAGACCCTTTTTGAATATTGCAGGGGCTGTTACTGATTGCACTAAAGGCAATGTCACTTTTCATGTTAATGGTAATGAGCATACGGTACACTTTCTGAGGAAACAACCTCAAGTTCATAGTATCAACTCTATTGGAAAAATTCCATTGATTATATTTGGAGGTTTTGAATTTCCTCTTCCTACTGTTAAGAAGAAATATGATATTCTTATTATTGGGGATGTGCATATCCCCGTTGAGGTAACATTGTAACGCCCACAATGCGGCTATATCTCCCACGTGTCGAAGCACAACTTAGAGGCATAACCGCATTGTAAGCAATGTCGCAAGTGGGGTAATCTTCACACAACCCATGTACTGAATAAGAAAAGAGGTACATAGATGGCTTACAATCGCCACGTCACACCATACATAAATAATATCAATACAATCATCCAGATACAATCAAGGTCCGACTACAGAACCAAAATAAAGACAACCCCAAATGCATAATGTCCCCGATCGCCCCAACTGGGCTCCACTACTGATCATCTAGGATGGAAATGTAGTATCGTCCTGAGTCCTCATCGAACTCCCACTTGAGCTCAGTCGAATCTCCTGGAATGGTATCATCGGTCCCTGCATCTGGTTTTGGAAGTAATCTGTGAGTCACGGGGACTCAGCAATCTCACACCCTCGCGATCAAGACTATTTAAGCTTATAGGTAGGGTAAAAGTATGAGGTGGAGCTGCAGCAAGCACTAGCATATATGGTGGCTAACATACACAAATGAGAGCGAGAAGAGAAGGCAAAGCACGATCGAGAATCTATGATCAAGAAGTGATCCTAGAACAACCTACGTTCAAGCATAACACGAGACCGTGTTCTCTTCCCGGACTCCGCCGAAAAGAGACCATCACGGCCACACACTCTGTTGATTCATTTTAATTAAGTTTAAGTTTTAGGTTTTCTACAACCGAACATTAACAAATTCCCATCTGCCCGTAACCACGGGCACAACTTTCAAAAGTTCAAATCCCTGCAGGGGTGTCCCAACTTAGCCTATCACAAGCTCTCATGGTCAATGAAGGATATTCCTTCTCCCAAGACAACCCGATTAGACTCGAAATCCTGGTTACAAGACATCTCGACGATGGTAAAACAAGTCCAGCAAGACTACCCGCTGTGCCGACAAATCCCGATAGGAGGTGCACATTCTCGTTCTCAGGGCACATCGGATGAACACTACATACAACTAAAACCAACCCTCAAGTTTCCCCAAGGTGGCGCTGCAAGTGGCTCTATTTTGGACCAACACTCAGAGGAGCACTGGCCCGGGGGTTTAAAATAAAGATGACCCTTGAGTCCGCGGAACCCAAGGGAAAAAGAAGCTAGGTGGCTAATGGTAAAACCAATGTTGGGCCTTGCTGGACGAGTTTTATTCAAGGCGAACTGTCAAGGGGTTCCCATTATAAACCAACCGTGTAAGGAACACAAAATCAAGGAACATAACACCGGTATGACAGAAACTAGGGCGGCAAGAGTGGAACAAAACACCAGGCAAGGTTGTCCGAATCGCGATTCTGTTATACGATTCTACGACTTTACGATCCAAACTAACCCCTATGATTCTATGATTTTAGTTCTTAGAATCTACGACTTTACGATCCTGATAGTGAAGATCCTATGATTTGCGATCCAACCATCAAAGCTCCGATCCGATTCAAAATCACGATTCTGACAACCTTGACACCAGGCATAAGGCCGAGCCTTCCACCCTTTACCAAGTGTATAGATGCATTAAAGTAGACAAGATATAATAATGATATCCCAACAATAAACATGTTCCAACAAGGAACAAACTCCAACCTTCACCTGCAACTAGCAACGCTATAAGAGGGGCTGAGCAAAGCGGTAACATAGCCAAACAATAGTTTTCTAGGACAAGGTGGGTTATTGGTTGGACATGGCAATATGGGAGGCATGATAAAGCATGTGGTAGGTATTGTAGCATAGGCATAACAATAGAGCGAGCATCTAGCAAGCAAAGATAGAAGTGATTTCGAGGGTATGGTCATCTTGCCTGCAAAGTTCTCCGAGTTGACGTAAGCTTGATCCTCGTAAACATTCTCAACGGGTTCCTCGATCATGTACTCGTCTCCCGGCTCTACCCAAAGAAAGAGCACAAGCAAACGGAGACACAATCAACCACAGTGCAATGCGCAAGCAACATGATGCAACACATGGCATGATATGTGGGATGTGATATGCGATGCATATGCATGTTTCGGAAAGGAAAGATTGAACCTGGCCTCAACTTGGAAAACCAAGAGTTCTGCTGGAAAGATGAGTTGATTTCGGTCGAAATCGATATAAAGATCACCGGAATCGGATGCACGGTTCGCAAATGACAAGCAAAACAAATATGACACCGATCTGCGATTAATAGCACCAGGCCATCTAAATGCATCAAGAACAACAAGCTACTGCACCCTAACATAGCAACAAAGCACATGGCAGTGATCCACTCAAGATGCTTGACAAAAGATGAACACCGAGCTACGACTAATTCACACAATAGCAGGCTCAAACAAGCATGACAAAAGTGCAAAAGATAATAGGTTACAGACTTAGTGAAAATAACATGTCAGGAATTTAACATCATGACGCAAAGTTTAGAGTAAGATAACAATATGCTACAGGAACATATCATGGCAAAGCAAGGCATGGCATGAAGCTGCTCAAAGCATACAACAAAAGTCCCTTACTGACCATAAGCCAAAAGGGATCAGAAAATATAATGGAAACCATGTGAACATAGCAACTTTCGTTAACAGATTCATACTTAGTAGAAAACTAGAACATGGCAAAATAGATTCATGTAGGAATGTTTGCGAGCTCGATGCACTCACCACAAGTCATTGCGTGACAAACTAAGCATACACCCAGCAAGTATACATGGCATAGAAGCTAAACATGGCAAGAAAAACCTCATAGCATGCACGGATCAACTACAACAACGTCGACAAAATTGCTTAACATGTAAACAATCTGCCAGGAACATTTTACAGCAAAAGTAGAGCAAGATTGAGTCATGCTAGGGTGCTCCATAATTGCAAACAAAGACATGGATGGATAGAGCATAACGATATCTCAAAATCACCCTTACTGAACATGCTCAAAAGAGGCAAGGATCACTCTCTAGCAACATGAATACATGGCATAAAAATATTATCAGGGAAAAGACTTAGAAGATCTCTATGTCCCTGAAATCAGCAACATCACGAGGGCTACTTTGCATGCTTGTGCTAGTCACCACAAAGATCACAAAAATACATGGCATACACCCCTGTAAAGATGGCATGACATACTTCAAAACACATGTAGGGCTCAAGTTCATAGGAGGCACCCATTAATCATGGCAAAAATGACAAAAGTCCAATCTCTGCTAAGAATATGAAACTAACATTGCATAGCACTCTTGCAACAGAATTTAGGGCATCAAGATGAACTCAAAAGAACATGGTGCAATGGAATGAAACGAGGTACTCGTCGAGACGAACGATTTGATATGCTACATGCCCAAAACGGAGCTACGGATGCAAAGTTACGATGCGATGAACAAGGACATATGACATGAGGAAAAGGACTTAGAGAAGGAAACGACCCCTCCGCGGAAAAAGTCAACTCCGGCGATGTCGAGGCTGGATCCGTCGTCTCCGGCGACGGCAAGGCCTGAACATGGCCGGGAAGGCCGGGAAGCGGCCGGACTCCGGCGGGGGTGGCCGGATCTGGCTCCGGGAGGCGCGTTGGAGGCGGAGGCGACCGGATCCGAGGCGGCGGCGGCGCGGTAGGACGGCGGCGACCTGAGCGAGGCGGCGGCGTCCTGCAGATTGGCGGCGACCAGCGTGGCGGCGGGGCGGCGCAGGCGGCGGGGAGCGCAGGGGCGAGCGAAGGCGGCGGCGGGCGCGCGTGGGCCAGGGAGGGCCCAGCTTGGGCTCGGCGGGCCGGTGGTGGGGGAGGTGGCCAGGCGAATGGCGAGGCGACATGTGGCAGCCGCGGCGGCGGGCGGATGCGTCCGACCGCGAAGAGGTGAGGGGAGCTAGGGTTAGGGTGGTTTGATCCGGGATTTTCGGGGGGAGTTGCCTTTTTATCGGTAGAGGGAGCTAGGAGGCTCCAAATTGAGCACGGTTTGCGGCCACGCGATCGTGATCGAACGACCGAGATGATGGAGGGGGTTTAGGTGGGTTTTGGGCCACTTTAGAGAGTTGTTGGGCTGCAACACACACGAGGCCTTTTTGGTTCCTCGGTTAACCGTTGGAGTATCAAACGAAGTCCAAATGGCACGAAACTTGACAAGCAGTCTACCGGTAGTAAACCAAGGCCGCTTGGCAAGTCTCGGTCCAATCCGAGAAAGTTTAGCACCCGCACACGAAAAGAGGTAGAAAGGGATACCGGAGGACATAGGAGCTCCGAAATGCAAAACGGACAACGGGGAAAAAGCTCGGATGCATGAGACGAACACGTATGCAAATGCGATGCACATGATGACATGATATGAGATGCATGACAAAGACAAAAGCAACACGAAGACAAAAACCCGACAATGAGGAAATATCATAACTTAGTGCCGGAAATGGCAAGAGTTGGAATACAAATATGGCAGGTTACATATGGGGCGTTACAAACATAGTGTTATTCAAAATTTCTCCGGTTCCATGTTATTCGGAATGAGTTCGTTAACAAGACTTGATCAACCTTGTTAATGGATTCCTTTTGATGAGAATGAGATGGATGAAACTAGAAGGCACAATCTTCTGTACCCTCCATTTACTTTCTTTTATTTATATTAAATAAAATAAAAATAGTATTTTTCTTTCTGTTATCTGAATTAGCCGTGCAATATAAAAATACCCCGAAAATAAAAGTTCTCCAAATGCCCTGAAATTTAAATATGATTTTTTTGGAATATTTGAGAATATTTGGCACTGAGAACACAACAGGAGGGGCATCCACCTGGCCACGAGGGTGGAGGGCGCGCCCTACCCCCTGGGTGCGCCCCCCTGCCTCGTGGGCCCACGGTGGCCCTCCTCCACTTATTCCTACACCCACACACTTCTTCTTCCTCCCACAAACATGAATATCCAGCTCAAGCACGAGTTCTAGCTCATTTTGTTGCCATTTTTGATCTCCTTGCTCAAAGCACCTCTCACAAAACTGCTTGGGGGGATTGTTCCTTGGTATGTGACTCCTCCATTGGTCCAATTAGTTTTTGTTCTAGTGCTTTATTCATTGCAAATTTGTGCTGCTTAGGTGACCCTGTTCTTGAGCTTGCATGTCAAATTTATATGGTTAAAAGTAGTTTTGATGCATGATATAGGCTCTAGGCACTTGTAGGAGTAGTTGCTATCAATTTTGTTGAGTTTGGTTTACTTTTATTTTGAAGTTACTAAAAATTTCAGAAATTTTTCAGAGGAAGAAATATGTTTAGGAAAATGTACCAAGGTGGTTCTTCAAGGAAACAAGAGCCCAGGCTTGCAATGCGTGATGCTGATGATGAGCCACCAAGGGACGCTCCAGTACGGCCCTGTGAATGGCCTTCAGAGGACTTCATGGATCGAGCAGGGGTTAAGGAATAATTTAACACATATTTGCGTAACGCTGATCTTGTGAGCTTCTAGGAAGAAAAATGCCGTCAGTACCACTATCTCACTAGTTCCTTTGTGTAGCGATCCGACCTCAAACGGTCAAGTCTCTGTGCTTCAGTGTCATCCCTGGATCGGTAATGCTGACACACACACAGTACTCGAGGATTTATAACAGAGTAACAATCACACACTTATTACATCGAATATCTCAAGAGAGAACATATCACAATAAATATGGCTTAAGGCCATCTAATGCGATAACAGCGGAAGGCTTGGAAGATAAAGTGAGTCCATCAACTCCAACGGCATAGCTGAGCTGCACGGCAACGACCTCGTTTGAAAAGTCTGCAACATAACACGTTGTAGCCCGAAAACGGGTCAGCACATGGAATATGTTGGCAAAGTAACATAGTAGAGCAAGAACAAAATAATGTTATCACTACATGCATATTTGGCTGGTGGAAAGCTCTATGGTTATAGTTTTTTTTTTGCGAAAAGCCAATTTTTGCCTACAACAAAGGAATAGATTTTAATTTAACTATCTGGTAGTTGAAACATCATTGAGAAGGTTCCTCCAACTCAATCCCAATTAAAGTAATTAACAACCCAACAATATTAAATTAGAGAGTGATGAGATACTTAAGATACTTCAAGTACTAGATACTCAAGATTGTCCATAACCGAGGACACGGCTAACCATGATTAGTTTATACACTCTGCAGAGGTTTGCGCACTTTTCCCCACAAGACTCGACCTCCTCCGTTGGATTTCTCGCACTACATGATGTTTGAGAAACGGATGACCGAGACACAGTCTTTCAAAAACATTAACTCTTTACTCCGGGCAGACCATACCAAACCTACAACCCACTACCTGATGATCTACCTCTTCGAGAGCTTCACGTAACTTACTCAACTATGCTAGAGCCCATAATAGCTTGTGGCTGCACACGGAAGTTTCTAGCATGAATCATCTTAGTTCCCTTTGAGCCTGGGTGGCGGTCCATAGGAAGATCACACAGAACCCCGGGATTTCCAAAAAATACGGGCAACACTAGGTTCTCCAGGTGCCTCAATCCACCCAGATGTGTATTAAAGTTGCCACCTTAAGTTGAACCATTAATTAACAGTCTCACATCAGTCATGGAATTCACTCACCCAAACCACGTCTACGAGCATAGCATAGCAATATAAGCATTACGTAGAAGTAACTCCCGAAGGTTTAAATGTAACAGGGCAATAGGTTCTACCTCATCAACTACTTCCCAACCCACAAGTTAATGACATCCTAATCATGCAATGTTTGAGGATTGAAACTAATGCATAAAAACCGGGTATGGAAACAGTATGATCAATGTGTTACTTGCCTTGCTGATGATCCACAAAACCAAGAGACTCGTAGTAGCACGCTTCGCACTCCGGGTGTTCTATCGCAAACAAACAATAGCATACATCAGCAATCAAGCAAAGATGCACGGGCAAAACTAAACTAAAAAGAATTGACCAGAAAGTTCAACTTAAAAACTTCGGTTTGCAAAAAGAATCAAATTGAATGGAGCAACGAAACTCAAACTACGAAAGAAACAAGATCCGTTTACTAATCTGGACTAAAGTCAAATTTTACAGTACCAAAATCTTGTTCAAGTTGATTAAACAGAAAGAGGGTCTCGAGACGAAGATCTAGGTGCTTGAATCGCCTGATTCTGACAAACGAGCGAAAAGATAAACTTAAACAAAAATCAGATCAGAAATCACGATAGGAAAAAATCGCCGAAAAATCCGATAAAAGAAAACTGACGAACAGGCTAACGAACGAGCGTTCATTGTCTGTAACTATCGAGCGAAAACCGTTCGTTAAAACGAACGTACGGACAAACGTCCGCTAAAAAGAAGAACCGGAAAAACCGGCAAACCGATCTAAAAAAACGAACTAGGGTTTTTCTTAAAAAAACCGAATCGGTTTTCTTAAAAAAAAACGGCAGCGGCGAACGGTGCGTTACCTCTCCGGCGAGGCTTCGGCGAGGCGGGGCTCGGGCGGCGGGGCGACGGGCTAGCGGGGCGGCGGGGCGAGGCGG
>NC_041384.1:213042669-213087171 GCF_002162155.2 Triticum dicoccoides | reverse complement strand
GGCGGCGCGGCTCGGGAGGCGGGCTGCGGCGGCGGGGTTGGTGGTGGTGGCGGGTGGCAGTGACGGTATTTAAGGAGGGGGAGGGGGCGGCTTGGAGGAGGGGGCAAGACGACGGGGAGGAGGAGTCCGGCTCGGACTCCGGTCTGAGTCGATGGCGGTGGCGCGAGGCGTCCTGGCGGGAGACGGCGACGCGGGGAAGATGGGCCGGCTCGCATGGGCCTTGGCCCAGTCGGGCGCTGGGAGTTTTTTTTCTAATTTTTTTTCCACCGAACAAAAAATAAATCCTAATAAAATAAAATAAATATGTAAAAATGCCAAAACAAATTTTCGCCGTCTAAATAAAATATTTAGAACGAGATGAACATTTTCTTGGCCCTAAAATGCAATTTTGAAAACGTGCAAATTTTTCTAATGCAAACAAAATTGCAATAAAATTCAAATAAAGTCAAATATTTGATTTTAATATTTTTCCTCCAATATTTCAATTATTTTGGAGAAGTCATATTATCTCCTCTCATATATTTTAATATGAAATATTTTCGGAGGGAAAAATAATTAAAACCAATATCCTCGTTTCCATATTTGATAAGAATCAAATATGAAAACCAGGAAATCCCCAACTCTCTCTGAAGGTCCTTGAGTTGCTTAGGATTTCGAGGATTGCGAATGAAAATGCAATAAAATATGATATGCATGAATGATCTATGTATAACATTCCAAATTGAAAATTTGGGATGTTACAGACCTACCCCCTTAAGATGAATCTCGCCCTCGAGATTCGGGTTGGCTAGAAAATAGGGGTGGGTGGTCTTTGCGAAGATCATCCTCTCGTTCCCAGGTGGCTTCATCTTCGGTATGGTGGCTCCACTGAACTTTGCAAAACATGATAACCTTGCTGCAGGTGACTCGACTGGCAAACTCAAGAATCTTGACTTGCTTCTCCTCATAAGTCAAATCACTGTCCAACTGAATCGCCTCCAAGGGTATTGTGTCTCTTAATGGTATATCGGCCATCTCAGCGTGACACTTCTTCAACTGTGAAACGTGAAACACATCATAAACTCCTGACAGTCCTTCAGGTAACTCCAACTTGTAGGCAACTTCTCCCATACGTTCCAAAACACGATACGGTCCTACAAATCTCGGGGCTAACTTTCCCTTAACTCCAAAACGTTTCACTCCTCGCAAGGGTGATACTCGTAGATATGCTCTGTCTCCAAGTTCATAAGTTACCTCCTTGCGTTTTGAGTCTGCATAACTCTTCTGCCTGGACTGAGCTATCTTTAGTCTATCTCGAATCAGCTTAACTTTCTCTTTAGACTCCTTGATCAAGTCTGGTCCAAACAACTGTCGGTCTCCAACTTCATCCCACATCAACGGTGTTCTACACCTTCGTCCATACAGGGCTTCAAACAGTGCCATCTTCAAACTGGCTTGGTAACTATTGTTGTATGAGAACTCTGCGTAAGGCAAATCGTCATCCCAACTAGATCCATAATCTAGCGCACAGGCTCTCAACATGTCCTCTAGAATCTGGTTGACTCTCTCGGTCTGTCCATCCGTCTGCGGGTGAAATGTTGTACTGAGCTCCAATCTCGTTCCCAAAGTCTGGTGCAGCTAATGCCAAAACTTTGAGGTAAACTGTGTTCCTCTGTTTGATACGATGGTCCTCGGAACTCCATGCAAGCATACGATCCTGGACATATATATCTTAGCCAACTTCGCGCTTGTATAAGTTGTTTTCACTGGGATAAAGTGAGCCACTTTGGTCAAGCGATCAACTACTACCCATATAGAATCATATCCTGATCTGGTCCTGGGCAATCCGGTGATAAAATCCATGCCAAGTTTATCCCACTTCCATTCGGGTATCGGCATAGGCTGTAACAATCCTGCTGGCTTTGATGCTCCGCCTTCACTCTCTGACATGCATCACATACGGCTACATACTCGGCGATATCCTTCTTCATCCCTGTCCACCAGAAACGTTCCTTCAAATCCAAATACATCTTTGTGTTTCCGGGGTGTATCGAGTATGGTGAGTCATGAGCCTCCTGAAGTATTAATTTCCCGATCTCTGTTTTATTGGGCACATAAACACGATCCTCAAACCATAAGGTGTCGTGCTCATCCTCACGAAATCCTTTGGCCTTTCCTTTTCTCATTCTCTCTTTTATCTCGGCAATCTCTTTGTCATCCTTCTGAGCTTCTCGAATCTTTCCTAACAATGTAGACTGAACCTCTATTGTTGCAAAAAAACCTCTAGGAACAATCTCTCTAAGTTCCCTGAGATCCTCTGCTAATTCCTTTGGCAATCCCGTGCTCACTAGGGTATTAGCATAACTCTTCCGACTCAAAGCGTCGGCTACGACATTGGCCTTTCTTGGATGACAGTGAAGCTTCATGTCATAATATTTTATAAGCTCCAACCATCTTCTCTACCTAAGGTTCAACTCCTTCTATGTGAAAATGTACTTCAAACTCTTATGATCCGTGTACACATCACAACAGTTTCCAATAAGGTAATGTCTCCAAGTCTTCAACGCATGCACTACGGCTTCCAACTCCAAATCATGTGTGGTATAATTCAACTTGTGATGTGTCAGTTGTCGCGAGGCATACGAAGCAACTCTTCCGTCCTGCATAAGCACACTTCCCAGTCCTAAACGAGAGGCATCGCAATACACTTGAAAATCCTTACGTATATCCGGCAGAATCAGCACTGGGGCTGTGGTCAAATGTTTCTTCAACTCCTATAAACTTGCCTCGCAATCTTCCGTCCATTTAAACTTGGTATCCTTCTTCAATAATTCCGTCATTGGCTTCGCAATCTTGGAAAAATTCTCAATGAATCTCCGATAGTATCCTGTGAGTCCAAGAAAACTGCGGATCTCGCAAACTGAAGTGGGTGCCAACCATTCAGTGACTGACTGAAACTTGGTGGGGTCTACTCCTATACCTTCTCCTGATATAACATGTCCAAGGAATCTGACTTCCTTCAACCAAAACTCGCATTTGCTGAACTTGGCATACAACTGGTGTTCCCCGAGTTTCTCGAGAACTAAACGCAAATGCTCATCGTGCTCCTCTTCATTCTTCGAGTATACCATTATATCATCAATAAACACCACAACAAACTTGTCCAAATATTCCATGAACACCTTGTTCATCATGCTCATGAAATAGGTAGGGGCGTTAGTCAGTCCAAATGACATGACCGTATATTCGTATAACCCGTACCGTGTGGTGAATGATGTCTTTGGTATATCCTTCTCACGAATCTTCAACTGATGGTATCCCGATCGCAAATCAATCTTCGAAAAACCCTTAGATCCTTGCAACTGGTCGAATAAATCATCGATCATCGGCAGTGGGTATTTGTTCTTAATCGTCACTTCATTCAAGGCCCGATAATCAACAACCATTCTTAGGGACTTATCCTTCTTCTCAACCAAAAGCACTGGGGGTCCCCATGGTGATGAACTCCGTCGAATGTAACGTTTCTCCAATAACTCCTTGATTTGTTTCTTAATCTCCTCCAGATAATTCGCGGGCATCCAATAGGGTCTCTTGGATATTGGCCCTGTACCTGGCAACAACTCTATCAAAAACAAAATGTCTCGATCCGGTGGCATGCCTGGTAATTCTTCTGGAAAAACATCCGGGTAATCCTTCACTACAGGCACTTCCTCCTGAACAACTCCTGTGAGGGTATTCACTTGACTACTCCTTGGCGCATGCCTAGATATATACTTGATCCTTTTTCCCTCCGGGGTGGTGAGACAAATTAACTTACTAACACAGTCAATGCTTCCTCCATACTTTGACATCCAGTCCATTCCTAATATCACATCCAATCCTTGTGACTCCAAGATAATTAGGTCGGACGGAAAAACATGGTTGCCAATGGTTAGGGGTATCTGGTCACACCATCGGCTAGCCATATACTCTGCTCCAGGTGAACTTACTAACAAAGGGGTCCTAAGGGTTTGGGTCGGTAGTTTAAACTTATCCACGAACCCCCTTGATATGTATGAATGCGATGCACCAGTATCAAAAGAACAAGGGCAGTAAATGACTTAACCAAAAACTTACCTATAACCGCGTCAGGCTGCTCTTCAACCTCCTCCACATTAACGTGGTTCACTTGTCCTTTGTTGAATGGATTGGGCTTCTTCCCAGCGCTTCCATCTCCGTTTCCATTCTTCCCTTCAGGGCACTCTGTGGCATAGTGTCCAGTCTTCCTGCACTTGAAACAAGTAACGTGGCTTAGGTCTCTCTTGGCGGGTGTGGCTGGATTAGGGCGGTTCTGATTGTTGCTTGCTCCATTCCCATTCCCATTCCTTGGGCATGTATGATTATGGTTACTTCCTCCATTGTGCGTGTGGCCTCCATGGTTATGAACAAGTCCTCCCGAGCTCGAGGTTAGGTGAGGCTTCTGCTGAGCTCCTGAATTATATCTTCCTTGTCCATACTTCCTCTTACGGCTCTCAATTTGCTGCTGCTTCCCTTCAATCATAAGAGCCCTATCTACCAACTCCTGGTAGTTGTTGAATGTTGCCACCATCAACTGCATGCTCATCTCATCATTCAGCCCTTCCATAAACTTCTCCTGCTTCGCGGCATCTATGGCCACATCATCAGGGGCATAATGAGATAACTTGCTGAACTCATCCGCGTACTGAGCCACAGTACGATTCCCCTGGCGTAAGTTGCGAAACTCACGCTTCTTCATACTCATAGCTCCAATTGAGACATGGGCTGTACGGAAAGCTTGCTGAAACTGATCCCATGTCACCGTGGCTATAGGGTAAGTGACAGTGCAATTCTCCCACCATGAGGCTGCTGGTCCATCCAACTGATGTGCGATAAAACGCACCTTTTCAGTATCCATACATCCTGCAGTGGTTAACTCCCTTCCAATCCTACGGAGCCAATCATCTACTACTATGGGCTCGGTGCTATTGGAAAACACCGGCGATTGCAACCTCAGGAAACGGGCTAAGTTGTCAACTGGTGGTGGCGGTGGTGGATTGTTGTTGTTGTTGCCTTGGTTCTGAACTAACAACTACATCGGGGTATTCTGCTACTGGATCAACTAAGTGAACTCTGGTGGGAAGGTAAATCCGGGGTCACGTCTCGGAGGCATCTGATGGGTTTAGAGGGGAGATATTAGAATAGAATGGGGTCTAATGAGAAAACACTACCCATATGCACATGAGACAAACACAATCATTTCACTCAATCAATCAAGCAAGGGCAAACAATTGATCTAACTATCATTATAAAAGTGATCGGGCTATACTATATACATGGTGGAATACTACTACTGATGTGGTGGTCTACTAAAAATATTCCTCGGTTGAAGACTCCATGATATCTGCTCCAGCTTCGCCTTCGAAGTCATCATCACTAGGGTCGGAGTCGGTGTCATCGATGATGATGTAGTTGTCCAGGCAAGTGGAATTGCCGTCTTCTCTTTCCGGCGCTGGATCTCCCATGAATACTCCGATCTTTTTAATCAGGTCATCATTCTTCTCCAGTAGTGTCGCAATTTCCTCCTCATATCCATCACGTGTAGACTTAAGTTCTTCTTCCAGCTCGATGATCCTTGTCTTCTCCTTCTTCAAATCTATCATGTCTGCGCACATCTGATTCTCCTGACATCGAATGTGCTGGTTTAACTCCTGGATGAAAGCTGCAATGGACCTGTCCTTCTTGGTGATGATCATCTCCCATTGATCGTCTCGGCGCCCACATATCAGGTAGATAGTGTCCTTAAGATCCTTGTTGTAGACTTCTCCAATGCGTCCCATGGTAATGTGGGCTGCCATACTCTTTCCTAGACTCCAGGTTGGTGCATCAAAGGAAAACTCTATGGGCTTAGTGACTGGTGTGAATGTCCTTCCTGGAACTTGAACTTCAATCATCCATCGCTCCTGAGGGAGTCCTGGATTAGGGGGTATCCGGACAGCCGGATTATATCCTTTGGCCGGACTATTGGACTATGAAGATATAAGATTGAAGACTTCGTCCCGTATCCGGATGGGACTCTCCTTGGCGTGGAAGGCAAGTTTGGCAATACGGATATCTAGATCTCCTTCCTTGTAACCGACTCTGTGTAACCCTAGCCCCCTCCGGTGTCTATATAAACCGGAGGGTTTAGTCCATAGGACAACATACAATCATACCATAGGCTAGCTTCTAGGGTTTAGCCTCTCCGATCTCATGGTAGATCAACTCTTGTACTACTCATATTATCAAGAATAATCAAGCAGGACGTAGGGTTTTACCTCCATCAAGAGGGCCTGAACCTTGGTAAAACATCGTGTCCCCTGCCTCCTGTTACCATCTGCCTTAGACGCACAGTTCAGGACCCCCTACCCGAGATCCGCCGGTTTTGACACTGACATTGGTGCTTTCATTGAGAGTTCCTCTGTGTCGTCATCGTTAGGCTTGATGGCTCTTTCGATCATCGATAGCGATGTAGTCCAGGGTGAGACCTTTCTCCCCGGACAGATCTTTGTATTCGGTGGCTTCGCACTGCGGGCCAACTCGCTTGGCCATCTGGAGCAGATCGAGAGTTACGCCCCTGGCCACCAGGTCAGGTTTGGAAGCTTAAACTACAAGGCCGACATCCGTGGAGACTTGATCTTCGATGGATTCGAGCCCCTGCCAAGTGCGCCGCACGGTCACGATGAGCATGATTTAGCTCTACCATCGGACAGTGTTCAGGAGACCGCACCGGCAACCGCTCCGACCCTCAATTCGGAGCCAATCGCGCCATCCATGGACGGGTGGATAGACCCCGCCACGCAGGCCGTACACTCAGCAGTGATCGAGCCGAGTATCGACCTTACCCTTCAGGGGAGCCGTGACGCTGAACTACCGAATTCTCCCCCGGCCACGGACTCCAAACCACCTGCGCCCATGCCTATCAAATCCAACTGGGCGCCGATCATGGAGTTCACCTCCGCGGATATCTTTCAGCACTCGCCCTTTGGCGACATACTAAACTCATTAAGGTCTCTCTCCCTGTCAGGAGAGTCCTGGCCGAACTATGTTCGGCAGGATTGGGATGCGGATGACGAAGAAATTCGCTGCCCACCAACCACCCACTTAGTAGCCACTCTCGACAATTTGACCGACATGCTCGACTTCGACTCCGAAGACATCGACGGTATGGACGACGATGCGGCAGACGAAGAGTAACCACTACCCACAGGGCACTGGACAGCCACCTCATCATATGATATATACATGGTGGGCACACCCAAAGAAGGCAATGGCGACGAGACAGCGGAGGATGACCCCTCCAAGAAGCAACCCAAGCACTGACGTCAGCGGTGCCGCTCTAAGTCTCGCCAAAGCAAAAGCGGTGACAATGGCACAGGAGATAATAGCACTCCGGATAGTGAAGAAGACGACAACAATCCCCTCCAGCAAGATTTAGAGCAGGAGGATGGAGAAGCCAGCCCTCCCGAGAGAGCGGCATATGGAGAGGCGGAGGATGATAATTACATGCCTCCCTCCGAAGACGAGGCAAGCCTCGACGACGACGAATTTGTCGTGCCGGAGGATCCCGCCGAGCAAGAGCGCTTCAAGCGCCGGCTTATAGCCACGACAAATAGCCTTAAGAAAAAGCAGCAGCAGCTTCAATCTGATCAAGATTTGCTAGCTGACAGATGGACTAAAGTCCTTGCGGCCGAGGAATATGAACTCGAACGCCCCTCCAAGAGTTACCCAAAGTGTAGGTTGCTACCCCGACTAGAGGAGGAAGCATTAAAACCTACATCTCTAGCATATGACGCGGCTGATCGGCCACCTCGTGGCCGTGACAGAGAGGCATTTCAGCCAAAAACTCAGCCCGCACCCTGACGCCACTCAAGTAAAAATGACAAGGCACGGGGAAACATGCTAGACCTGCGAGACGTATTGGAGGACAAAGCAAAACACGTAAGATCGATCTACGGATCACAAGGGCGCGCCACTATGCGAGACGATAACCGTCACGCTGGATAGAGTAAATGTAAATCTGGCCAGGCCGAACACAACGGACAAGACTCATTTGAGATGCGTCGCGACATAGCCCACTACAAAGGCACCGCACACCCCATATGCTTCACAGACGAAGTAATGGATCACCAAATCCCAGAGGGTTTCAAACCCGTAAATATCGAATCATACGACGGCACAACAGATCCTGCAGTATGGATTGAGGACTTCCTCCTGCACATCCACATGGCCCGCGGTGACGATCTACACGCCATCAAATACCTCCCACTCAAGCTCAAAGGACCAGCTCGGCATTGGCTCAACAGCCTGCCAGCAGAATCCATTAGCTGTTGGGAAGATCTGGAAGCCGCATTCCTCGACAACTTCTAGGGCACATATGTGCGACCACCAGATGCCGATGACTTGAGCTACATAATTCAGTAGCCAGAGGAATCGGCCAGGCAATTCTGGACATGGTTCCTGACAAAGAAAAATCAAATCGTCGACTGTCCGGATGCAGAGGCCCTAGCAGCTTTTAAGCACAACATCCGTGACGAGTGGCTCGCCCGGCACCTTGGCCAGGAAAAACCGAAATCTATGGCAGCCCTCACGACACTCATGACCCGCTTTTGTGCGGGAGAAGATAGCTGGCTGGCTCGCAGCAATAACATATCAAAGAACCACGGTACTTCAGATACCAAGGATAGCAATGGCAGGTCACGTCGCAACAAACATAAGCGCCGCGTCAATAGCGACAATACCGAGGATACGGCAGTCAATGCCAGATTCAGAGGCTCTAAACCCAGTCAGCAAAAAAAGCCATTCAAAAGAAGCACTCCGGGCCTGTCCAGTTTGGACCGTATACTCGATCGCTCGTGCCAAATACATGGCACCCCCGACAAGCCAGCCAACCATACCAACAGGGAATATTGGGTGTTCAAGCAGGCCGGCAAGTTAAACGCCGAAAACAAAGATAAGGGGCTACATAGCGATGATGAGGAGGAGCCCTGGCAGCCGAACACCGGAGGGAAGAAGAGGTTCCTCCCACAAGTGCGGACGGTGAACATGATATACGCAACCCACATCCCCAAGAGGGAGCGGAAGCGTGTGTTAAGGGATGTATATGCGTTGGAGCCAGTCGCCCCAAAGTTCAACCCATGGTCCTCCTATCCGATCACCTTCGATCGCAGGGACCATCCCACTAGTATCCGTCATGGCGGATTCGCCGCACTGGTCCTAGACCCAATGATCGACGGATTTCACCTCACTCGAGTCCTTATGGACGGCGGCAGCAGCCTGAACCTGCTTTATCAGGACACAATGCGCAAAATGGGTATAGACCCCTCAAGGATCAAACCCACAAAAACGACCTTCAAAGGCGTCATACCAGGTGTAGAGGCCCATTGCACAGGCTCAGTCACACTGGAAGTGGTCTTCGGATCCCCGTATAACTTCCGAAGCGAGGAGTTAATCTTCGATATTGTCCCGTTCTGCAACGGTTATCATGCACTACTCGGGTGAACCACATTTGCGAGATTCAACGCGGTACCGCACTATGCATATCTCAAGCTCAAGATGCCAGGACCTCGGGGGGTCATCACAGTCAATGGAAACACAGAGCGCTCTCTCCGCACAGAGGAGCACACTGCGGCCCTCACAGCAGAAGCGCAAAGCAGCCTCTTAAGGCAATCCACCAGTTCGGCGATTAAAGACCCGGACACCTTCAAGCACGCCTGGAGTAATCGGCAACAAGACCGCCTGACACGTTCCGAGCTTGCATAGCAATGCGGCCCCCACCCCAGTACCAGCCAAACGGCAAAATCCGTACCACGCGTACATAATTATGCATTGAATATACCATGGGCACAGGTGGGGAGGGGGGCACAACTACGGCACGCCCCAAGACGCGGCTCAACCGCACTAGGGGCTTCCCGCTTTGTTAATTTTCTCTCTTTCAGGACTTTAATCTCTGGAAACCCCGTCCGGCAGTACGATCGCCGGACACACGATGCAACAACCAAGGAGGCAGAAAGCTACGTCGCACCACGGAACTCCCAGGTGGTCTCTAATAACGAGTGAAATACATGCTTTAAATACCATTCCTCAGGTTGCCCTTGGAGGGGACATGTCAAATAGTCCTACTTTTTGCTTATCGCACTACTTGTATCATTCTGCTTCGACGCACCTTTTTGAATAAACAATGCATAGCACTAGACTATTACTGCATTCTCTATTCCTTTTATATATATATATATGTTCATTCACAACATTCAGCACCCGTACACTCTGGTACGGCCAATACGCCAGGGGCTTAAGCATACCCCATAATACGGCATGAGAAGTCCGAACACTTTCGACAGTGCGGCACCTCGAACTTATAGCATTATATGCATCAGCTCCGAATCATGTCTTGGGTCAATAGTTGGGTTTGCCCGGCTCCCATGTTTTGGTACCTTATGTTCCGCTATATCGGCTAAGGTAGCACTGGGAGAACTACTGCGATTGTGCCCCGGTTCATCTGGGCTAAGCACCTCAGTAGAGAAAGCTAAAACTAACTGTCATGATAAGGCGAGAGCCGGTCGCTGTTCAAGAGGTCTCGAGTCCCTAAAGACTTATGCCTCTTAGGGCGAGGAGTCGGCTTTGTCCGGCTTAGGCATGTATAGCGCCCCGAATTCGGCCTTCCGAATACTAGGGCATTCGCCAAAATTTAAAATTGTAGACTTCTATGGCTAAGTGAGAGTGATAAAGCATTATAGTCTGATTGCCTTGTTCGTTGAGCTGAGCACCTCCCTCGAAGGACCCAACAATGGGAAAAAGAGTGCTCATATTTATCCCAAACACCCCAGCACTCGTGGCATGGGCGCAGAAGCCGACGACTGGCCATCTCCCAGATTTGATAAACAGCCGCACAGAAGGTAATATTTTAAATTCAAACAAGCGTTGCATAGCGCATATGAACAAGTTTTCATAATACAGGATCACACGAGCGAGTTCATTCAAATATTACATCCTTCGCACACTTGTCCGCCACAAGACGGGCACCCTTCAGGACACCCTCATAATACATCTCAGGGTGGCGATGCTCCTTGCCCTGTGGCGGCCCCTCCTTCACCAGCTTCTCGACGTCCATCTTGGCCCAGTGCACCTTCGCACGGGCAAAGGCCCGGCATGCACCTTCGATGCAGACGGACCGCTTTATGACCTCCAGCCATGGGCAGGCATCCACAAGCCGCCTCACCAGGCCGAAGTAGCTGTTGGAAGGGAGTCGCCAGGCCACATATGGACTATAAGGCCTCTCATGACCTGTTCGGCCGCCTTGTGCAGCTCGACCAGTTGCTTCAGCTGGTCGCTCATAGGCATCGGATGTTCGGTCCTAGTATACTGAGACCAGAACAACTTCTTCGTCGAGCTTCCCTCCTCGGCCTGGTAATATTTCGCGGCATCCGACACGCTGTGGGGCAAATCTGCGAATGCTCCTGGAGAGCTCCGGACTCGGGTAAGTAACAAGTAATTTACTTTCACATGCTTGCTTTGCATATTGAATGCCTTACCCGCTGCTATCTTCCTCATCGCCTCAATTTCCTGGAGGGCCTTTTGGGCTTCAGCCTTGGCATGCTTTTTGCTCTCGAGGGCTGCGGCAAGGTCGGACTCTCGCGTCTTCGAGTCAAGCTCCAAAGCCTCGTGCTTCTTCACGAGAGCCCGGAGCTCTTGATGCACCTCGCCCACCCGTGCCTCTTGTTTCTCCCGCTTGGTGCGCTCCTTGGCCGCTTTGTTTTTGGCCCCGGACAACGCTTGCTTCAGGGTCACCACTTCGGTCGTGGCCCCTAACACATTCATGATGATCCTGTCATTTCGCAACCACATTTTCTTTTTTATATAGACAAGGTATTACTTACCTTTGTTCTCCTCGTGCTGCCTCTTGGCAAGGCCGAGCTCTTTCTCGGACCGCTGGAGGTCCTGCTTCAGTGCAGCGACCTCCGCAGTCAGTGCGGCAGAGGTCAGCAGCGAAGCCTGCATACGCATACAGACATACTTATATTAGACTCCTGCAGATATTATTTGGTCCTCTATTCGGCTTTTCTTTGTGAACACCAAACAGAGAATCAGGGGCTACTGTCTATGCGGTAATATTTTCCTATATTTTAAATACTTACCTCAAAGCCTGTTAGAAGGCTGGCATAGGCTTCAGTCAGTCCGCTCTTGGCGGACTGAACCTTCTTGATCACCGCACTCATAATAGTGCGGTGCTCTTCATCGATGGAAGTGCCGCGATGCACTCCCAGCAGGTTGTCCGATGCCTCTGGATGGGCAGAGGTCACCGGCACGGACGGCTTGCCCCTCTTGGAAGAGGGCAGCCTGCCCGAGTCCGGAACCACTGGAGGTTCCGGCGCGGTGTCCGGCTGAGGGCCAAACTTGGAGCCCCTGGGAGCCTTGCTCCCTTTGCTCCTGGAGTCCGGAAGGTCGCCTTGAGGCGCCTCCGGGACTATCTCCCCCCGGCTCGGTGCCCCTTGAGACAATACCTCAGCATTGTACGTAGGGCAAGGAGAGGAGGCGGTTGGAAGTGTATCACTATTCATGTCCAATGAGTCCAAGGAACCGTCGGACAATGATACGTCGATACAGGCTGCATAATCATATTTGACGTTAGGAGAAATAGTGCAACAAAGGTATGCTATGAGTTACTCTGGTATCCGAATACTTACGACTTCGCCAGGGGCTTGGCCCTGAGCAGCCACTCGTCTTCGCCGTCGGCGGCGGTGGTGGAATAGTCCGGAAGGAGAGTCCTTCCCTTCTTGGACCCTTCGGCCTCCCCGGCTGGGGTGGCCTTCCTTTTCTTGTCTCCCCCGGCTGGAGGGGGAGAATCCTTGTTTTCCTTATCCTCGTTTTCATGGGAGGAGTGCACCTCGGAGTTATCGGACAATGTGTTCAATACCACCTGGCGCTGGGAACTCTTTCGGGTTCCTGTGGCCTTCTTCTTGGTCTTCTCCGGCACCTCATAAGGAGCCGGAGTCTGCATCTCCATCAGGAGAGCGTCTGCAGGGTCTTCGGGCAGAGGGGCCGGACAGTTAATCTGCTCCGATGTCTCCACCCAGTCCTGTCAAAGGCATGGGAGCTCAGACCCCGCACATGGTTAAGCTATGGGAAATAAATACCCTACCAGATTTACAGAACTTACCGGATTCGTAGGGCGCTTCGCGCTTAGCCCGTGGTCCTCGGTAAGAGAAGGGGGGACCTCGGCGCCCTTGAACAGCACCTTCCAGACGTCCTTATGCGTCATGTCGAAGAGCTCGCATAGAGTCTGGTGCTGGGCCGGGTCGAACTCCCATAAGTTGAAAGCCCGTTGTTGACACGGGAGGATTCGGCGGAAGAGCATGACCTGGACTATGTTGACAAGCTTAAGTTTCTTACATATCATGTTCCGGATACACTTCTAGAGTCCGTCCAGCTCCACCGGTGAACCCCAGGACAGGCCCTTCTCCTTCCAGGAAGTGAGCCTCGTGGGGATTCCGGATCGAAACTCGGGGGCCGCCACCTAGTTGGTGTCGCGCGGCTCGGTGATGTAGAACCACCCCAATTGCCACCCCTTTATGATCTCCATGAAGGAGCCCTCGAGCCATGTAACGTTGGGCATTTTGCCCACCATGGCTCCGCCGCATTCTGCTTGTTGGCGGCCTACTACCTTCGGCTTGATATTGAAGGTCTTCAGCCATAGGCCGAAGTGGGGCCGGATGCGGGGAAAGGCCTCGCACACGATGATGAACGCCGAGATGTTGAGGATGAAATTCGGGGCCAGATCATGAAAGTCCAGCCCATAATAGAACATAAGGCCATGGACGAATGGATGGAGGGGAAACCCCAGTCCACGAACGAAGTGGGGGAGGAAAACCACCCTTTCGTGAGGTTCTGGGGTAGGGACGATCTGCCCCGCGGCTGGCAGCCGGTGCGCGATATGCGCGGCTAAGTATCCGGCCCCGCGTAGTTTTTTGATATGTCCCTCCGTGACGGAGGAGACCATCCACTTGCCTCCCGCTCCGGACATGTTTGGAGAGAGTTGAGGAGAAGGATGTGGACTTGGGTGCTGGAGCTCGAGTGCGCGAGAATGGATGAGCAAGGAGGAAGAAGGCGTGGGTAGAAAAAGGTGAAACCTTATCCCTTTATAAGGGCGGACGAAACTATGCGCCCCCACCAGCCTGATAAAACTCGCTTGTCTCCCAAGCGCCATAATTGATGGTGCGGTTGGGTTACCCACGTCCGTATTGATGGGAATCCCGTAATAAGGGGACACGATCTCTGCTTCGACAAGACGTGCCAAGGAAACCGCCTCACGAAACACGCTGAGATTGGTTTTGAAAAACGATTCGAATAAAGACCTGGCTATGGTGTGATGTCACGCTACGGGGTAGGTCAGCAGATTAGATTCTCTCTAAGGTGGTATGTGGAACTTGTTTTGCAGAGCCGGACACGATCCTCGTGTTCAAAATCTTCTATGAAGTATTTGGGGGAGGAACCCGCTTTGCAATGCCGAAGACAATCTGCACGCCGGACTCATCGTCATTGAAGCCTGGTTCAGGGGCTACCGAGGGAGTCCTGGATTAGGGGGTATCTGAACAGCCAGATTATATCCTTTGGCCGGACTGTTGGACTATGAAGATACAAGATTGAAGACTTCGTCCCGTATCCAGATGGGACTCTCCTTGGCGTGGAAGGCAAGCTTGGCAATACGGATATGTAGATCTCCTTCCTTGTAACCGACTCTATGTAACCCTAGCCCCCTCCGGTGTATATATAAACCGGAGGGTTTAGTCCATAGGACAACATACAATCATACCATAGGCTAGCTTCTAGGGTTTAGCCTCTCCGATCTCGTGGTAGATCAACTGTTGTACTACTCATATTATCAAGAATAATCAAGCAGGACGTAGGGTTTTACCTCCATCAAGAGGGCCCGAACCTGGGTAAAACATCGTGTGTCAGGACCCCGACTCGATGCCACATAGGTCTAGCATGTAACACCTCATATCACTTTGCGGCCTCACGCACGGTATTCCCACGGGTGTCGTCTTACCTTTGCCCGGGACCGTTTGCGCCTTTTGGCACACGTATATGATAGTGTCGCTAGCATCCATATGATAAGGAGCCCGGGCTGACATGGCTAGTCGTAAACCCAAAGTGGCACAGACTTACAGGGACAGGCATCCATGACCCAGCAACGAACGTGTCGGTCATCAGCAAGTGGGTCCGGGCTGTAGCACTGGGCTAGCAGGACTCCGATAAACCGGGCTGTAGCGGGCTAAGAGGACTCCGGTACTCAATGCGTGACATTTCCCCGAAGGGACAGACACAGGAACGAAGAAGGACACATGCCGGCCAGCCTAAGTGTTCCAGAGCAGTAGCAAGCTACCATGGCTCAGTGGTAACACTAGGAGACATTTCCCGGTAAGAGAGGCTACTAAAGATAAACAACTAGATAGTCAGATCCCACACATACCAAGCATTTCAATCATACACACAATATGCTCGATATGTGCAAATACAACAAGGCATCACAACATGACTCTACGACACAAGTACTTTATTTAAGGCCCAGAGAGCCATACATAGCATACACATAGGTACGGGTCACACGACCCAGCATTCAAGTCATACAGTCATACAAACCAGCAGCGGAAGTAACTTGTCTGAGTACAGACAACTAGTAAAATAAAAGAGTCTTGGGAAGCCTAGCTATACTACATGGTCCTTTACAAGCTCAGGATCACCACCTGGGCCTTAGCCTACTCATTGATGTCAACGTCTACGAAGAACCCATCAGAAGGGGTTGCAGCGTCTTCTGTAAAAATGTAGATTATAGCAACATGAGTACAAAGGTACTCAGCAAGACTTACATCAGATCCTACATACATGCACATTATCAAGAAGGGTTGGTGGAGTTATTGCAGCAAGCCGGCTTTGACTCTTGGCTAGGCTATCCTACGAGACTCCAACTTGAAATGGTTTTGCGCACACGAGTCCACTACTCACCACTTCAATACACTACCGAGGATCCACCTCCGTCTTCCTACGGAAGAGCCATCCTCGGCACTCACACTTATCTTGAGGCTTTTAGTAGTTTCCATTTACTTGTCTATGAACTGTATAGGCAACCAAGTAGTCCTTTACCGCGGACGCGGCTATTCGAATAGATCATGATAACCCTGCAGGGGTGTACTTCTTCATACACGCTCTCACCACTTACCGTCGTTTACACGACATGTACTCGGCAACCTTCAAGCGGAAGCCCAACGTGGGTGTCGGCCACGACCTACCTAATCACCTAAGTCTCCAATCCAGGTTTATCGCCTATCCAGGTTCCATCCGCAGGGAGTCCGGCCGAGGTTTCCCATACGGCCCCGAACGATGTGTACAGGGGTCCGTGACACCTAACGGGTGGCCGATATCCCCGGCCACGTACCTACCGCATCACAGCCCACCCCTACGGTCAGCGCTGTCCACGGCCTCCAGTAGGCTACAAACACCAGAAACTACTTGCAACTCCTGGACGGAGAACTAGGGTGAATAAGAAGCCGAGAGGGTCCATTGGTTTCGGGCCCAATGCATGGTAGTAGCTGATTCTTAAATCACACATACAGATCTCAGTGCTTAAGGTCGGCTTCAATGAAACAACCCACCATGTACTCCTACATGGCCTCTCATCGATACCTTTACCAAATCGTGTTCACCACAGCACTCTCATTACCGACATAATCATTTCACTCTAGCCCATCACCCAGATGAACCAGACCTGACACGACTCTAAGCATAGCAGGCATAGCAAGGTAGGAACAACACATATATATGGCTCAATCAACTCCTACACATGCTAGTGGGTTTCATCTAGTTACTGTGGCAATGACAGGTCATGCAGAGGAAGTGGGTTCAACTACCGTAGCACACAGCAGTTTGAAACGCTTGTCTTAATGCAGTAAAAGAGAGCAGGAGCAAGAACATGGGATTGTATCGATATGATCAAATGGTTGGTTGCTTGCCTGATGGTTCGATGCACTGATACGGTTCTTCGTTAGGGTAATCACGGTACTCCTCGGAGGCAGAACCTGCCGCAAAGAACACTAATACACAACCATCACCAAACAATGTGCAACAATATGATGCATGCATGAAACATGGCAATATGAGTGTGTTGGGCTAATGCAACTAAGACCAGAAGGGTTTGAACCAATTTGAATCAAAGATTCAAATTTCAAACTCATACATGGCCCTTTAAAGTGTTCTTCCTTGTTCTGCATTAAACATCAAGTTAACTTGTTTAATCATGCATGAAAATAGTACAGATGGATAGATTGGATTTTTCTGATCATTTTTCATATATAACTTGTCTGATTTGGAGTTACAGATTAAAAGTTACATATTTTTGAAGTTTAAACTATATTCTGGAATTTCCTATATTAGATTAAATCCAGAAAATCAATTACTGCATCAGCCTGACGTCAGTGTGACATCAGCAGGTCAACGGGACACGGTCCGGGTCAAACCTGACAGTGGGTCCCGCGTGTCAGTGTGATTAGATTAGTTAAAGTTTAATTAAAACTAAACCTATTTAATTAACATGGCTGGGCCCCACCTGTCATTGACTCAGGAGAGTCAACCAGGGCCCACCCGTGGTCAAACCCGGGTCGGCTGCACCGGCGTTTAGCCGCCGGCGAGCCCGACGCGGCGGCGGAAGTGGTTTTGGCCGTTCCGGCCATCAAATGGGTCGCGGAGGCCATCGGAGTGGAGCTGAGGACGAGCCGCAGCTCTTGGTGGAGTCCGTTGGGGTCGGGGTGGCCGGAGTTGGCGCCGGCGACGACTTTGGCGGCCACTGGAGTTCGGCCGAGGATGAACTTGACGATAGAGGGGTCGGTGAGGTGCGGGGAGTAGCTGGTTAGGTGCTACGTGACATGGTGAACATGATGGACACCAGTTTGTGGCCGGAGGGTGACCGGGAGCACGTCGGCGACGAGCTCCGCGGCGGTGGGTGCGGTTGAGCTCCGGGAGGTCGCTACACAGCTCGGGAACAAGAAAAGAAGGGAGGGGAAGATGGCTAAGCTCACGGGGAGTTCGACGAAGCACTTGGTGCGGCCGGGGACGGGCCGGAGCGACGTCGGCGTTGAAGGGGATCTCCGGCGACGGCGGTTCGGTCGAGGTCGATGCGGTGGGCTCGGGCCTTGCGAGCGCTCGGGGCTCGGCTTGCTCTAAGGAGAGGAGGGTAGCGGAGCTCCTGGACACGGCGGCACGGCGTGGGGTTGACGGAGGGCGTGGCTACGGCGAGGGGGTGGCGGCGATGGCGTCGGCCATGGCGGGGGAGCGCGAGAGAGAGGGGTTGGGGGAGAATGGAGGTGTCCTGGGGGTTCACGGCGTGGCGTGGAGCTCATCCATCCAGCCCCAAGGCGAGGAGGTGAAGCAGGGCGACGGCCAGCTACGTGGCGCGCGCTGCGGTCGCCGTCGGGCACCTGCCTGCCTGCCTGGCCGGCAAGCAGCTCGCTGGAGCGGCGCTGGGCTGGGCCGGCAGGTGGGCCGGGTGCTGGCGCCAGGTAAGTTTTTCTATTTCTCCTGTTTTCTGTTTTTTTAATACTTCTGCAACTTTGTTGAATTATTAAAAATACTTAGGCAACTCCTAAAATCACCAAACTACTCCTGGTCCATAGTTGGATTATTTCCAACATGAAACATTTTAGTTTGGAGATATTTGAGCATCTGAATATTTTATATAATTTTAAATGCCCAAATTCAAATATCTATGATTTAATTCAAAGACCCTAAGATGACCTAGGAAAATGTGCATCACTTTTGGCAGAGGTTCTGAACCAAGACAAAAATGATGGGCATTTTAGAAGGGCATTTCAGGTTCATTGAAAAAGGTTATTAGTAAACCCTAGTTGGTTTTTGAGGGGGGGGGGCTGGGGGTTCTGTCATCCCCATTTCAGGTTTCTGATGAAAGAATAAACATGATGCAACACTCTAATGCATGAACTAGCTAGGGTGTGACAACTCACCCCCACTCAAAATAATCTCGTCCCGAGATTTGGGTTCCTCCGGAAAGAGGGCGGGATACTCGAGTCGAAGACGATCCTCCCTTTCCCAAGTTGCTTCATCCTCAGAATGGTGCGACCATTGAACTTTGAGAAACTTGATATTATGACGTCAAGTGGTACGCTCGGCCTGATCGAGGACACGAATGGGGTACTCTCGATACGTGAGATTATCTTGGAGATCAAGCGTTTCGTGGTCCACTCCACGGATAGGATCCGAGAAGCAATGCCTGAGTTGAGAAACGTGGAAGACATCATGGACTCTGGAGAGATGCGGAGGTAGTTCCAACTGGTAGGCAACTTCTCCTCGTTTAGCGAGAATACGAAAAGGTCCAATGTAACGGGGAGCCAATTTGCCTTTGATACCGAAACGATGGGTTCCCTTTAGAGGAGTAACCCGAAGGTAAGCCTTCTCGTCAACCTCGAAGGTCATAGCCTTATGTTTTCGGTCATATTGACTCTTTTGACGAGATTGGGCTGTTTTCAACTTTTCACGAACGATGCGAACTTGCTCTTCTGCTTCCTGAATCATATCCGGGCCAAAGAATTGTCTTTCCCCGGTTTCTGACCAGTTAAGGGGTGTTCGACACCGTCGTCCATAGAGAACTTCAAAAGGGGCTTTACCCAAGCTAGATTGATAGCTGTTGTTGTAAGAAAATTTGGCAAATGGAAGGCATTTCTCCCACTCCATTCCGAATGAGATAACAGAGGCTCGAAGCATGTCTTCGAGAATCTGGTTGACGCGTTCTACTTGACCACTCGATTGAGGGTGGAAAGCGGTGCTAAAAGAAAGGCGGGTTCCCATAGCATTTTGGAAACTTTCCCAAAATCGAGAGGTGAAAAGACTTCCTCGATCCGAGTTAATTTCCAAAGGAACACCATGGAGAGACACGATTCGGGAGATGTATAAGTCTGCCAACTGACTAGCGGTTATACTCTCACGAACAGGTAAGAAATGGGCTACCTTGGAAAGACGATCGATAACGACGAAGATAGCATTATTCCCTCTCTTGGTCCTGGGAAAACCGGTAATGAAATCCATACCAATTTTATCCCATTTCCATTCAGGAATAGCTAGGGGTTGAAGGGTGCCAGCAGGCCGTTGATGCTCTGCTTTTACACGACGGCAGATGTCGCAATTAGCAATATATTGAGCAATTTCTCTCTTCATACTAGTCCACCAGAACCTCTGGCGTAGGTCCTGATACATCTTAGTGCTACCGGGATGAATGGTGAGAGGAGATTCATGAGCTTCCTTAAGGATCAATCGCCTCAGGTTTCGCACCTTGGGAACCACTAGTCGATTCCCGAAGTATACGACCCCTTGATCGTCAATGGAGAAACAATTCGCAACTCCTTTCTTGATGTTTCTCTTGATGCGGGAAATTCCCGGATCTACCTTCTGTGCTTTGATGATCTGATCCGTAAGGGTAGGTTTCGCCACCAAGGTGGAAAGAAAACCTTGAGGAACAATGTGAAGGTTAAGCTTCCGAAATTCCTCATGGAGAAGCGGTTGACTTTGTTGTAACATCAGGTTGTTACAATAGGATTTACGACTTAGCGCATCAGCCATGACGTTGGCTTTCCCTGGGGTGTAAGTTATTCCTAAGTTGAAATCTGTGATCAACTCAACCCAACGTCTTTGCCTGAGATTCAAATCCGGTTGGGTGAAGATGTACTTCAGACTTTGGTGATCAGTGAATATTTCGCAACGGTTACCGAGGAGGTAATGTCGCCAGATTTTAAGTGCATAGACTACAGCTGCAAGCTCTAGATCATGAGTAGGATAATTCTCCTCATGTGGGTGCAATTGCCGTGAAGCGTAAGCAATTACGTGTCGATCTTGCATGAGAATGCAACCTAGTCCTTGTCGCGAGGCGTCGCAGTAGATAACAAAGTCCTTGGAGAAGTCTGGCGGTACCAGCACGGGAGCAGAAGTCAGGCGTCTTTTCAGTTCCTGAAAGCTGTGCTCACATTGTGGAGTCCATTCGAACTTTTTATCTTTCTTGAGGAGTTCGGTTAGAGGTTTTGCAACTTTGGAGAAATTTTCGACAAAGCGACGGCAATAGCTCGCTAAGCCCAGAAAACTCCGAACTTGCTTGACCGATTCAGGTGGAGTCCAATTAAGGACGGCTTGAACTCGCTCAGGGTTAACAGCAATACCTTTACCAGATATTACGTGACCCAGATAGATCACTTCTGACAACCAAAATTCACATTTAGAGAATTTGGCATAAAGACGATGCTCTCGAAGTTTCTTCAACACTAGCCTTAGATGTTCGGCATGTTCTTCCTCGTTCTTGGAGTAGATGAGTATATCATCGAGGTAAACCACGACGAATTTATCCAAGTACTCCATGAAGATTGAGTTCATTAACCGAGAAAAGGTGGCTGGAGCGTTGGTTAAACCGAAGGACATGACGGTGTACTCGTATTGGCCATAACGAGTAACAAAGGCCGTTTTAGGAATGTCCCCGTTCCTGATTTTGATTTGATGGTAGCCCAACCTCAAATCCATTTTGGAGAAGACTGAGGATCCAGCGAGCTGATCATACAGGTCGTTGATACCGGGGAGCGGATATTTGTTCTTGATTGTGACCAAATTGACAGGTCGATAATCTACAACCATCCGGTCCGTACCATCCTTCTTCTTGACGAAGAGAACGGGGCAAGCCCACGGAGATGAACTAGGTCGGATGAAACCCTTTTTCAAGGACTCATCGAGTTGTTTCTTAAGCTCGGCTAGTTCTAGTGGTGCCATCTTATAGGGTCTTCTAGCAATCGGAACGGTTCCTGGAATAAGGTCTATTACGAACTCAACATCCCTGTCAGGTGGAACACCTGGCAATTCCTCTGGGAAGACATCCGGGAAGTCACGGACTACCGGAACGTCCTCAAGGTCTGGTAAAGGGCTGGCGTTAAGAGAATATAACTGTCGCTTGGCTATTCGGGTCAAGACATTGACTATCTTTCCCGAGGGATGGGTGAGTTGAACAGTCCTAGAGAAGCAATCAATTTTGGCATGATGAGCTGACATCCAGTCCATACCCAAGATGATATTAATATCCGAAGATTTAAGAGCTATCAAAGATGCAAGGAAAACAAGTCTGTCGACTTGGATTTCATTTCCATGACTTACCCTGGAGGTTTGCCATCTAGAACCGGGAGTAGAAATTTCCATAGTGGATGGCAGGTCACAGAATGCGGTGTTATGCAAACGAGCATAATTTTCGGATATAAATGAATGAGAGGCTCCTGTATCGAAAAGAACAGATGCCGGGTGGCAATTAACAAGGAGCGTACCGAGAACGACGTTGGGATCCTCTTGAGCTTCTTCGGCAGAGATACAGTTGACATGGCCACGTGCAGCGGTGGCCGGCTTGGCGTAGAACACTTTCCCTGTCGGCTTGCCACGGCCAACAGCTTTAGCAGATTGGTTGGGGTTGGTCTGGGGACACTCGCGCATATAGTGGCCAGATTCCCCACACTTAAAGCAAGTCACAGAACTGGTACGTGGAGGAGCATTGTTGGTTGGACCCCCATAGGGCTTGGCTGGTGTAGACTGTTGAACGGGGTGAGGCGCCTGGAAGGATGGCCTCGGTGTGAACCTGGGTGGCAGGGCAGTGTTGGGCACCCACACGCGGCGCTTCTGAGGGCCAGCACCGGATGAGGAACCCACGTCACGGCCATGCTTGCGTGTTGCGTCATAATCAGTCTGACCAGTCTCAGCACTGATGGCCTTGTTAACAAGCTTCTGAAAAGATGTGCACTCATGCAGACGGAGGTCGCGGTGAAGCTCAGGACTAAGTCCCTTACGGAACCTTGCTTGCTTCTTGGCGTCAGTAGAAACTTCCTCAGTGGCATATCGTGCGAGGTTACCGAACTCCCTGCTGTAAGCATCCACAGAGAGTCGGCCCTGAGTGAAACTGCAAAATTCATCACGCTTACGGTCCATGAGACCCTCCGGAATGTGATGTTCAGTGAAAGCCTCGCTGAATTCAGCCCAAGTAGTGACATGGCCCGCTGGGCGCATAGCTCCATAATTCTCCCACCATAAACTGGCGGGGCCTTCAAGATGATATGCAGCAAAGGTGACCTTGTCAGCCTCAGCTACCAGCGCGGAACGCAGTTTGTGAGAAATACTGCGAAGCCAGTCATCAGCGTCGAGAGGCTCGACGGAGTGGTGGAACGTGGGTGGATGTAACTTGATGAAATCACTGAGTGACACCAAGTTATTTCTCTGATGGTGTGCGGTGTTCTGCTCAATACGCTCCAACAAACGGTTGGTCTCCCGCTTGTTTCTCTCGGCTTCCAGCATAACCTCGGCTAGGGAAGGAGGATGGGGCAGATTTGCATTCCTGACTTCACTGCCTTCGGCCTGCTCTTGAGGAGCAGGGTTATTGCGCGTGTTGACCATCCTAGGTAAACAAGACAATGATTTAGTCAGAATGATAAGATTCCGACACAGGATACAGAATGTAAGGAATAACTCGGAATGCAAGATGATCATCCGTATGACATGGTAGATACAGAAACTGCTTCTTTATTCCATCGTCATACACACCATACAAGGTTTAGTACAAGACCAAACAAGGTACTATTACGGTGAAAAGAGGATTACATCTCATCGGAGGCATCCCAAGCTCCTATACATTATTTCTCTACACCTCCAGAAAGCGGTACAAACTAGGTCATATCCCACGAGTCACGCAGGACGATAGACGACACAGCTAGTATGAACTAGTGATACTATCACTAACTCAGACCGATCCGTAGTAGTCCTCGTAGAAATCACCTCCATAGCCTGGAAGCTCAACATGATCATCCGGGAACAGACGATCTCGCGGAGCTTGCGGACCATAGGGGCTAGGATGAGGTCTTGGACCAACAGACGGTGGCCTGCGGGGACCGCGAGGTGGGGTGATGCCTCCTACATCACGCCAACCCATCACGTCTGGCAGAGCAGATCTCACAGGATAGAGATCGCGCATATCCGAATATCTAGCTTGCACCGCCGGTGCAAACCGAGTCAACGTGGCCAATGGTCAGCACGGGTATTGAAAAGCTCTAGCCTCAAGGCCCGGTTTTCACGGTCCTTATCCTCGAGCATCTCAGCAGTGGTGCGAGTCCGTGAATCCTCCTGAGTGGGGTCAGCATAGATAGCCTGGAGATACCCTTGTGCTCCCGGAAGTGATCCTGGCATATACCGGAAATCAGAGTCCCGAAATAGGCCAGACCTGACTCGCATGATGGTCATCATAGAGTAGGCGGCGTCCTGCACAGCCATCTCAATAGTAACCCCGAGTCCATAGGAGCAGTGAAGGGGCTCGGTGGATCCAGGATAAGATGGAAATATCCTGACAGTGCAGAGATACTGGCTTTGATTAAAGTCTCGAAATTGCTCTTCGACCGTGTACTCAGGGTACCAACGGTATCCAGCCTCAGTCATTACCCTAACCAACATGGCAGTATGGCCGGGTACATCTAGGCATCGAGTCAGGCGAACCACTTGATTGAGGTCGCGAGTGGCCATCTGAAAGCACAACCATAATGCGAAGGCATTAGAATTTCTAGCAAAATTTCGATAGCATAACAGCTGTAAATGCTCAAAAAGGATTTGAGACATTTGACAAAGGATTTCATACACACTCGACAACATCATATCAAAGTTCTGAGTCCATCCCAGCAACATAATGTGGTAGTAGAACTGAACTAGGCTTGTATCCATCAAACCTATAAGGTACTACTGATTATTAACACGTGAACCTGATAGAGAGAAAAAATCCTAATTCCTTAACCCCCGGTGAAAGAATAGACTGATTCAGATCAGAATGTCATAAGATAAAGGAGTAAAAAGAGCCTTACGTTCCAACCCACAAACAATTCCCCTACATATAACTAAAGAATTTCTAGACTCAACATCGACCAGTTTGGCTTGGAGAACCTACAGGCAGTCCGGCTCTGATACCAACGCTGTCAGGACCCCGACTCGATGCCACATAGGTCTAGCATGTAACACCTCATATCACTTTGCGGCCTCACGCACGGTATTCCCACGGGTGTCGTCTTACCTTTGCCCGGGACCGTTTGCGCCTTTTGGCACACGTATATGATAGTGTCGCTAGCATCCATATGATAAGGAGCCCGGGCTGACATGGCTAGTCGTAAACCCAAAGTGGCACAGACTTACAGGGACAGGCATCCATGACCCAGCAACGAACGTGTCGGTCATCAGCAAGTGGGTCCGGGCTATAGCACTGGGCTAGCAGGACTCCGGTAAACCGGGCTGTAGCGGGATAACACGACTCCGGTACTCAATGCGTGACATTTTCCCCGAAGGGACAGACACATGAACGAAGAAGGACACATGCCGGCCAGCCTAAGTGTTCCAGAGTAGTAGCAAGCTACCATGGCTCAGTGGTAACACTAGGAGACATTTCCCGATAAGAGAGGCTACTAAAGATAAACAACTAGATAGTCAGATCCCACACATACCAAGCATTTCAATCATACACACAATATGCTCGATATGTGCAAATACAACAAGGCATCACAACATGACTCTACGACACAAGTACTTTATTTAAGGCCCAGAGAGCCATACATAGCATACACATAGGTACGGGTCACACGGCCCAACATTCAAGTCATACAGTCATACAAACCAGCAGCGGAAGTAACTTGTCTGAGTACAGACAACTAGTAAAATAAAAGAGGCTTGGGAAGCCTAGCTATACTACGTGGTCCTTTACAAGCTCAGGATCACCACCTGGGCCTTAGCCTACTCATTGATGTCAACGTCTACGAAGAACCCATCAGAAGGGGTTGCAGCGTCTTCTGTAAAAATGTAGATTATAGCAACATGAGTACAAAGGTACTCAGCAAGACTTACATCAGATCCTACATACATGCACATTATCAAGAAGGGTTGGTGGAGTTATTGCAGCAAGCCAGCTTTGACTCTTGGCTAGGCTATCCTACGAGACTCCAACTTGAAATGGTTTTGCGCACACGAGTCCACTACTCACCACTTCAATACACTACCGAGGATCCACCTCCGTCTTCCTACGGAAGAGCCATCCTCGGCACTCACACTTATCTTGAGGCTTTTAGTAGTTTCCATTTACTTGTCTATGAACTGTATAGGCAACCAAGTAGTCCTTTACCGCGGACGCGGCTATTCGAATAGATCATGATAACCCTGCAGGGGTGTACTTCTTCATACACACTCTCACCACTTACCGTCGTTTACACGACATGTACTCGGCAACCTTCAAGCGGAAGCCCAACGTGGGTGTCGGCCACGACCTACCTAATCACCTAAGTCTCCAATCCAGGTTTATCGCCTATCCAGGTTCCATCCGCAGGGAGTCCGGCCGAGGTTTCCCATACGGCCCCGAACGATGTGTACAGGGGTCCGTGACACCTAACGGGTGCCCGGTATCCCCGGCCACGTACCTACCGCATCACAGCCCACCCCTACGGTCAGCGCTGTCCACGGCCTCCAGTAGGCTACAAACACCAGAAACTACTTGCAACTCCTGGACGGAGAACTAGGGTGAATAAGAAGCTGAGAGGGTCCATTGGTTTCGGGCCCAATGCATGGTAGTATCTGATTCTTAAATCACACATACAGATCTCAGTGCTTAAGGTCGGCTTCAATGAAACAACCCACCATGTACTCCTACATGGCCTCTCATTGATACCTTTACCAAATCGTGTTCACCACAGCACTCTCATTACCTACATAATCATTTCACTCTAGCCCATCACCCAGATGAACCAGACCTGACACGACTCTAAGCATAGCAGGCATAGCAAGGTAGGAACAACACATATATATGGCTCAATCAACTCCTACACATGCTAGTGGGTTTCATCTAGTTACTGTGGCAATGACAGGTCATGCAGAGGAAGTGGGTTCAACTACCGTAGCACACAGCAGTTTGAAACGCTTGTCTTAATGCAGTAAAAGAGAGCAGGAGCGAGAACATGGGATTGTATCGATATGATCAAATGGTTGGTTGCTTGCCTGATGGTTCGATGCACTGATACGATTCTTCGTTAGGGCAATCACGGTACTCCTCGGAGGCAGAACCTGCCGCAAAGAACACCGATACACAACCATCAACAAACAATGTGCAACAATATGATGCATGCATGAAACATGGCAATATGAGTGTGTTGGGCTAATGCAACTAAGACCAGAAGGGTTTGAACCAATTTGAATCAAAGATTCAAATTTCAAACTCATACATGGCCCTTTAAAGTGTTTTTCCTTGTTCTGCATTAAACAGCAAGTTAACTTGTTTAATCATGCATGAAAATAGTACAGATGGATAGATTGGATTTTTCTGATCATTTTTCATATATAACTTGTCTGATTTGGAGTTACAGATTAAAAGTTATGAATTTTTGAAGTTTAAACTATATTCTGGAATTTCCTATATTAGATTAAATCCAGAAAATCAATTACTGCGTCAGCCTGACGTCAGTGTGACATCAGCAGGTCAACGGGACACGGTCCGGGTCAAACCTGACAGTGGGTCCCGCGTGTCAGTGTGATTAGATTAGTTAAAGTTTAATTAAAACTAAACCTATTTAATTAACAGGGCTGGGCCCCACCTGTCATTGACTCAGGAGAGTCAACCAGGGCCCACCCGTGGTCAAACCCGGGTCGGCTGCACCGGCGTTTAGCCGCCGGCGAGCCCGACGCAGCGGCGGAAGTGGTTTTGGCCGTTCCGGCCATCAAATGGGTCGCGGAGGCCATCGGAGTGGAGCTGAGGACGAGCCGCAGCTCTTGGTGGAGTTCGTTGGGGTCGGGGTGGCCGGAGTTGGCGCCGGCGATGACTTTGGCGGCCACCGGAGTTCGGCTGAAGACGAACTTGACGCTAGAGGGGTCGGTGAGGTGCGGGGAGTAGCTGGTTAGGTGCTACGTGACATGGTGAACATGATGGACACCAGTTTGTGGCCGGAGGGTGACCGGGAGCACGTCGGCGACGAGCTCCGCGGCGGTGGGTGCGGTTGAGCTCCGGGAGGTCGCTACACAGCTCGGGAACAAGAAAAGAAGGGAGGGGAAGATGGCTAAGCTCACGGGGAGTTCGACGAAGCACTTGGTGCGGCCGGGGACAGGCCGGAGCGACGTCGGCGTTGAAGGGGATCTCCGGCGACGGCGGTTCGGTCGAGGTCGATGCGGTGGGCTCGGGCCTTGCGAGCGCTCGGGGCTCGGCTTGCTCGAAGGAGAGGAGGGTAGCGGAGCTCCTGGACACGGCGGCACGGCGTGGGGTTGACGGAGGGCGTGGCTACGGCGAGGGGGTGGCGGCGATGGCGTCAGCCATGGCGGGGGAGCGCGAGAGAGAGGGGTTGGGGGAGAATGGAGGTGTCCTGGGGGTTCACGGCGTGGCGTGGAGCTCATCCATCCAGCCCCGAGGCGAGGAGGTGAAGCAGGGCGACGGCCAGCTGCGTGGCGCGCGCTGTGGTCGCCGTCGGGCACCTGCCTGCCTGCCTGGCCGGCAAGCAGCTCGCTGGAGCGGCGCTGGGCTGGGCCGGCAGGTGGGCCGGGTGCTGGCGCCAGGTAAGTTTTTCTATTTCTCCCGTTTTCTGTTTTTTTAATACTTCTGCAACTTTGTTGAATTATTAAAAATACTTAGGCAACTCCTAAAATCACCAAACTACTCCTGGTCCATAGTTGGATTATTTCCAACATGAAACATTTTAGTTTGGAGATATTTGAGCATCTGAATATTTTATATAATTTTAAATGCCCAAATTCAAATATCTATGATTTAATTCAAAGACCCTAAGATGACCTAGGAAAATGTGCATCACTTTTGGCAGAGGTTCTGAACCAAGACAAAAATGATGGGCATTTTAGAAGGGCATTTCAGGTTCATTGAAAAAGGTTTTTAGTAAACCCTAGTTGGTTTTTGAGGGGGGAGGGGTTGGGGGTTCTGTCATCCCCATTTCAGGTTTCTGATGAAAGAATAAACATGATGCAACACTCTAATGCATGAACTAGCTAGGGTGTGACATCGTGTCCCCTGCCTCCTGTTACCATCCGCCTTAGACGCACAGTTCGGGACCCCCTACCCAAGATCCGCCGGTTTTGACACCGACAGCTCCTCTTGTGGTAAAGTGGCGTTGTAAGTCCTGGTGAAGCTTGGTATTCCTATGTTCAGGTACCTAGTGACTTCCTTCAAGTGTCATCCAAAAGGCACGTCTTCATCCGGTGGTGCAAACTTGTTCCTTGCGTCCGCCATCCTAAATAGTAGAAAATGGAGAGGAGTCAGAAATGAGAAGAGAATAGTGATCTAGGGCTTTAGCTTAGTGGCCGTGTCCTACACTCAGTGTGTGCTCTGGTACCATCTTGTAGCGACCCGACCTCAAACGGTCAAGTCTCTGTGCTTCAGTGTCATCCCTGGATCGGTAATGCTGACACACACAGTACTCGAGGATTTATAACAGAGTAGCAATCACACACTTATTACATCGAATATCTCAAGAGAGAACTTATTACAATAAATATGGCTTAAGGCCATCTAATGCGATAACAGCAGAAGGCTTGGAAGATAAAGTGAGTCCATCAACTCCAACGACATAGCCGAGCTGCACGGCAATGACCTAACGAACCTTACTCCTCGTCTGAAAAGTCCGCAACATAACACGTTGCAGCCCGAAAACGGGTCAGCACATGGAATATGCTGGCAAAGTAACACAGTAGGGCAAGAACAGAATAATGCTATCACTACATGCATATTTGGCTGGTGGAAAGCTCTATGGTTATAGTTTTTTTGCGAAAAGCCAATTTTTCCCTACAACAAAGGAATAGATTTTAATTTAACTATCATGGTAGTTGAAACATCATTGAGAAGGTTCCTCCAACTCAATCCCAATTAAAGTAATTAACAACCCAACAATATTAAATTATAGAGTGATGAGATACTTAAGATACTCCAAGTACTGGATACTCAAGATTGTCCATAACCGGGGACACGGCTAACCATGATTACTTTATACAGTCTGCAGAGATTTGCGCACTTTTCCCCACATGACTCGATCTCCTCCGTTGGATTTCTCGCACTACATGATGTTTGAGAAACTGATGACCGAGACACAGTCTTTCAGAAACATTACTCTTTACTCTGGGCAGACCATACCAAACCTACAACCCACTACCTGCTGATCTACCCCGAGACCGTTGCGCCAGCTGTCTTCCAGTTATTCGCTGTTGTTGCCTTGTCATTCGCTTGCGTGTCGCATCGTGCCATGTCATCATCCGCATTGCATCATCATGTTTTCAAAACCTGCATCCGTCCGTGTTTCCCCCAGTTATGTCTGTTGTCCGTTCTGAGCCCAGACACACTTGCACGCGCCCGCGACATCCGAAATATTATTTTTATAAGTGGCCGGAAAATGTTCTCGGAATGGGTTGAAATTTGGCATGCGGTATTATTATAGTGTAGGTAGGCCACCTGCCATGTTTCATCACGTTCGGAGTCTGTTTGACGCCCCAACGGATAACTATAGTGGCAATAGTAGCTGGTGTGTCGTCGGACGTTTTCGGTCTCCGAAAACTTCTGCCGGGCCCTCTCTCTCCCTCTTCTCTCCTCTCAGCCTTGCCACAACCCACCTAGTCCATCCACCTACCCCTCTTCGCGTCCGGAGCCGTCCGATGCGATTGCACGGTCCGAAAACTCCTCTTTGCTCAGTGCACAAACCCCCTCTCGTGCGCGTCCGAAACTTCCCCGTACCCGACTCGGGCAGTCGTCACCGTTGGATCCGGATCATCCCCAAACATCTACAAAACGTCACCGTTTTCTTATTTGCCTCCCTAGCCTATTTTTTTGACCGTCCAATTTTGATCGGAGGGACGAGATAGCCCCTATTCTACCCACAGCTATAAATATGAGTTTAACCCTAATTTTGAGGAGAGCTGTCCCATCCTCCGAATCCCTCCGCCGCCACTCTCTCTGGTTCCCCTCGGGATCACCAGCGAACCAACCAGAGCCTCCACCTTCTCCTTGATCTCCCCTGCCACCAGCGACCGGAGCCTCCCGGCGCAGTCTTCTCCTCGTTGCCTCGCTCAAGCCCTCGGGTGCCTCCTCTGCCCGACGCCAACCGTCCCCGCCATGGATTGGAGCCTGCCTCTGCTTCTAATCTCCACCTCCCGAGCAGGAGCTCCTGCCTCGAGCTCACCTCCACCTCGTCACGCCGGACTCCTCCCATAGCAGCACTGCGCCGCAGGCTCTTTCTCCTCGTGCCCGCATCCCACCGACTCATCTGCATCGAGCAACAGTGCGCGAGCGCTCCTCCTCCTCGAGACCCACAGCTTCGGTGAACCTCGCCGCCGGTGACCACCTCCCGCAGGCCCGTACCGCCTCCTTCCTCCCTACCTCGTCTGGTGCTCAAGCACGACCGTGCCCTCTCTTCCTTCCCTTCTATCTTTCTTCTCTGTCTCACCTCTCTCCGCCTGTCTCTCTTCGTCAGGGACATGAATCGATGACCTCCGCCATGATCGAAGCTCGGCCTCGAAGTCCTGTCGCCGCTGTCTTCGGCAACTGCTGCTCCGCCGCACTTGCCCATTCCGGCTGGATCCCGGCAGCTAGGCCCCGTCCCCGGTCACCGGTGCCCTCGCCGGAGAACCCTGCTTCAGCCCGCTTCCCCCTGCATCGTCTGAAGCCGCCTGCGTTCCCCTCTGTCTGCTTTCTGTCGAACAGAGGAACCGCTGCCTCGAGCGTCCCTGCGTTGACCTTCCAGATCCAGCTGGCCCAGCACTGCCGCATCCGTCCCGCCAGCCCATGAGCCGCGCGCCCCTGCCTGGCCTCTCCATCAACTAGGCCAGGCGCACGGGGTGAGGCCACACCCGAGCGCCCCTTCTTTCTGTTTTTTTGTTGTTGTTGTTTTCTTTCTGTTGGGCCCAATCTCAGATGCGGCCCGATTCATTTTTTTCGTGTAATGAATTTAGTTATTATTCTAGAGAGACCTGTTTTACAGAAAACCCATCATAGTTCATGCATATAATAACTTAATAACTAAGCATCACATGTAAAACTTTATATATGAAAAATGCTTAAAATTGTGTGTAGTTTCATAATATGTCACTTTGACCCATGTTTAAAATGTTTAAATTGTTGTTTGTGTAGATTTACTCTTATGCCATGCTAGAGTGCTTTAATTCATAACTAATTAACCATAGCTCGGTTTTAATTAATCTTTATATGTAAATGGGGTAGAATTTTGCCTAGTTTATCATGGTGTACTTACTTTGCATGTTTAACAACTCTAAAATTGTGTTAATGGCAGATCAGTACCAACCCTAAAATACGCACATGAGGAGTTTTCGGACTTGTTGTTTTGTTGTTCCGGCCTCATTTAAACTTGCCTAGATAGATAGTTTCATTATGCTTCACCTCTTGCCATGCTAACAACATTTAATATTGTTGAGTACATAAACGAGATCAAACTAACTAAGTCATGTGGTGTTTTGTCAATATGCAACGGAGTTGCATATTGAGCTCCACTTAATTTCTAGGATTGTTTGTGCACTTTGTCATGCCATGCCTCATTAAACCGGACATGCATCATACTTGATTGTGCATCATGCCATTATTATGTGATGGTTGTTTACCATGTTGTTTGCTTCTTTCCGGTGTTGCTTCTTTGGGTTGGTTCCGATAACATTGCGTTTGTGAGGATTCGTTCGACTACGTCCGTTTGTCTTCTTCATGGACTCATTCTTCTTCCTTGCGGGATCTCAGGCAAGATGACCATACCCTCGGAATCACATCTATCTTTGCTTGCTAGTTGCTCGCTCTATTGCTATGCCTATGTCGCGATACCTACCACATGCTTTATCATGCCTCCCATGTTGCCATGTCAAGCCTCTAACCCACCTTTTCCTATCAAACCATTGTTTGGCTATGTTACCGCTTTGCTCAGCCCCTCTTATAGCGTTGTTAGTTGCAGGTGAAGATGGAGTTTGTTCCATGTTGGAACATGGATATGTTGGGATATCACAATATCTCTTGTTTATATTAATGCATCTATATACTTGGTAAAGGGTGGAAGGCTCAGCCTTATGCCTGGTGTTTTATTCCACTCTTGCCGCCCTAGTTTCCGTCATACCGGTGTTATGTTCCTTGATTTTGCGTTCCTTACACGGTTGGGTGTTATGGGGACCCCTTGACATCTCACTTTGAATAAAACTCCTCCGGCAAGGCCCAACATTGGATTTACCATTTGCCTCACCACCACCTACTTTTCCCTTGGGAGTCTCTCTCTCGAGGGTCATCTTTTCTTAGCCCCCCGGGCCAGTGCTTGTCTAACTGTTGGTCCGAACCGGGCAGCGTGCGGGGCCACCTCGGGGAAACTCGAGGGCTGGTTTTACTCGTAGCTTGACCCATACAGTGTTGCCCTGAGAATGAGATATGTGCTGCTCCTATCAGGATGTCAGCGCATCGGGCGGCTTTGCTGGTCTTGTTTTACCATTGTCTAAATGTCTTGTAACCGGGATTCCGAGACTAATCGGGTCTTCCTGGGAGAAGGAATATCCTTCATTGACCGTGAGAGCTTGTGATGGGCTAAGTTGGGACACCCCTGCAGGGTTTTTGAACTTTCGAAAGTCGTGCCGGCGGTTATGGGCAGATGGGAATTTGTTAATGTCCGGTTGTAGAGAACTTGAAACTTAACTTAATTAAAATGCATCAACCGCGTGTGTAGCCGTGATGGTCTCTTCTCGGCGGGGTCTGGGAAGTGAACACGGTTCTTGTGTTATGCTTGAATGTAAGTAGTTTCGGGATCACTTCTTGATCATTTCTAGTTCGTGACCGTGCTTTACTTCTTTTCTCGCTCTCTTTTGCGTAAGTTAGCCACCATATATGCTAGTGCTTGCTGCAGATCCACCTCACATACCTTTTACCTACCCATAAGCTTAAATAGTCTTGATCGCGAGGATGTGAGATTGCTGAGTCCCCGTGACTCACATTTTACTTCCAAAACCAGCTTGCAGGTGCCGTTGATACCGTGCAGGTGACGCAACTGAGCTCAAGGAGGAGCTCGATGAAGATCGTGTTCGTTATGTTGTTCCGTTTCTAGTTGATCAATAGTGGAGCCTAGTCGGGTCGATCGGGGATCTTTCGCATTAGGGGTAGTCCTCTTTTATTTTGGTTTCATAGTCCGACCTTTTTTGTATCTGGATGATGTAATGCTTTATTCATGTATTGTGTGAAGTGGCGGTTGTAAGCCAACTCTGTACCTCTTTCTTATTCAGTACATGGGATGTGTAAAGATTACCCCTCTTGCGACATGCCTACAATGCGGTTATGCCTCTAAGTCATGCTCCGACACGTGGGAGATATAGCCGCATGGTGGGTGTTACAAGTTGGTATCAGAGCCTTCCCCAACTTAGGAGCCCCCTGCTTGATTGAATCGCTGGCGTTGTTGAGTCTAGAAAAATGTTTTGAATCTTTTAGGATTATATATATATATATCAGAGAGTAGGATTCTTTTTACTCCTCAGTCCCTTTGTCGCTCTGGTGAGGCATCCTGACGTAGAGTTTTGACTCTTATCTTCTCAAATTTCACTAATTTTTTTTAGGATCACGTGGGTATCTTGGAATCGTTCCAATGGTTTTGTGATGAGAACATTGTTCTTGGTGCCTCCTGACATTTAGGGGTTGTGGCAGTGTCCCTGGGAGTTGAGCTCCGAGGTGTTGTCGTCACAATTTTATCGTTGCAGTTCTGGAATACCCGAGTTTCGCCGACATCGATAATCTCTTTTATGCAGTTGTTGGTGAGATAACCTCGACGCCACCCAATACTGGGGCGGGAGTTCGGGAGTATTGCCATAACTCGTATAATAGATGCTTTTCGAAGGTTGAGGCAAATGATTTCTGAAGATTTCTTGGTTATGTGTTGAAGGATGGATACAGCTGGATGTAGGATTTGTTAGTTTTGGGTGAGATATTATGCTTCCCCTGTACCCCCAACACCTGATTGCATAACCGGAAAAATTTCGGGAGTTTATATGTGGGAATCCAAGTAGCTCTTAGGATATCTTTCCGACAGATGCATGATACGAGATTGGGGTTCATTGTCTAATGGTCCGCCTATCCACGGTTGATTTTACAGTGGTCTCGTTGTGTCTTAAAGAGTCCTTGGCTATGCTGACTCAGGGACACTTCGTATGTCATGTGCACTGCCTTGTACATGATGGTGCTATACGATCGAGCCCGTGTGGGCCCCACCACGAAAACTTCGGACAAAATCTCTATCATATGTTTGTTCCGGCTTATTCTGCAAGCCAACCCTTTGTTTTGTTTCAGTTCTGGTGTTCGAGTTGCTTCGAAGTCAAATGTTGATTCCATACCTTTTCTAACCGGTGTTTTCATGTTCCTATGTGAATACTAATCCTTCTCGATCATCGAGTTTGTCATTTCTATTTCTTTTCAACCGGTGGGTTTTCCATTCGAGTTGATCCATTCATTTCAACATCCGCAAGATAAATTCTAAGTTTCTCAATGGTGTTCGTTTCATCCGTCCCAAATTGTCTTTGTTTTCCCGCCCACCCACCCTTTTCCTTCAAGGGCTCAGATTTCTGAATCAAGTATTCATTTTATTCATGTGAATTTTTTTCTCCATTCCTTTCTTTCAATGTTCGTATCCAGTGATTCTCATGAAGATTCTAACAGAGCTTCTAGTTCATCATTCTTCGTTTTTTTCTTCTCCGGTGGACTCAATTAAAGCTTTTGGTGTTGATCATATCCCTTTTCCTCATTTCAAATGCTTTCTCATGCCGGTGCACCTCTTAATCATCCACTCCTCGCTATTCATTTATTCCGGAGTGCTGAAGATATCTCGTCTTGTCATTCCAGATCCGTTCAACCTATTTCGAGGTTGTTATCCCATCCAAGCTGTTTAATTCAACCGGTGCTATCTCCTTTTCAAGTAATCGTTCAACGATGTTTCTTTTGAGTGTGCCCTAACCCACATGTATTTTCCCAGGATCTTACCTGACTCTTCTAATCTTCCCGAAGTTACCCTCAAATTATTTTTTCCACGTTTGACGTAAGAATGAATTATCATCAGTCATTTGTATTTCTCCAAGATCGGTTAAATTCTTCTCATTGTTGGCTCAAACTCTTCGCTTTTCATTCTCCCGGAGTATCTCAATAATTCATGGTGGTGTTCTCATCATCATTCTCAACATTTGTAGACCGAAGAAGAGTTTCCCTCTAAATCTTGCTCCTTTCTCTTCAAGACTCGTGGTTCTAGCTTCATGCCATCCTTTCATAATTATTTGAGATTGTGAGAATTCTTTTCATCCATCCGGAGCATTTCAGGAGTCTTTTCAGTTTGATTATCCGGAGGCCATCATTTCAGAAGATTTATCCATTCCAGCTTTCAGCTCTCATTCTCTAAATCTTACCGGTGCATCATTGAAGTATTCTCTAATCAGCTCGGGATCTCTTCGTTCACTTGTATCTATATTCTCTCAAGCATCTTCATTCGTTTTCCAATTCTACCCGGTGATTTGTGCCTTTGCTACTCTCATTTTCAATTCTTACGGAGGTTCGTTCAAGAGTTCTCTTCCTATGCTCTCATATCAATTCATTCGTTGTTTCAATCCTACCGGTGGATCATCGAAGGCCTCTTCAAGTTCACGCAATATCTATCTTAATCCTTTTTTATGAGAATAAGTAGTATGCCAAATCCATTGCTTGTCATCAATTAAATTGGGGAAGGATAATCATAATGTAATTCTTATTCTTGTTTCATCCAAGCGTTTAAATCCTTATTCCGGAGGTTCATCAAAATTCTCGATTTCAATTGTTTCATCTTTTCTTATCCGGAGTTCCAAGCTTTCCGTTTATCTCGTCGTGAAGATCCATCTAAATCTTCGCAAGGCTTCACCTCGTGTTTTCAACTTCTCTTTCTTTCTATCATCCTTTTATTACCGAAGTTCTTCAGGGAGGCTACATGATGGTTCATCAAAGATTCTTGTCAATCGTCAATTGTTCTTCAAGTTTTCTCTCGGAGTTAAGATCTGCCAAGCTATACTCAAAAATTAAACATGGTTCCCAACACATGTTTTGTTTGAGGAGTTCAAGCCTTCTTTATCTTGCATTCCGAAGTGCAATTCTTTCTCCCGTATCATTTGAGGTGGTGCTATGTCATTCTTCATAATTTGAGTTCATGTTTCATGATTCACATGTTGTCAAGAATGAGATATCTTAAATCCATCAATCTCTTCATTGGAGTTATCTTGGGTTATATTTCACCTAAAACCTTCCCTAAGGAATGTTGCTATTTATGGTGTTTATCGATGATCCAAGTTTCCTCCTATTCTCATGATGAAAAATGTTTTCATCTCTCCGTCACTCTCAAGCAAGCAATTGTTTTCGTTTGTGGCAGGTTTTCACCTCAAGTTCTTGAGATGTTTTCCATAAGCCCTCAACAAGCCTGTTCTTTTCGTTGTTGATTTCCCAACAACTCTGTTCAATCCTTGTTTTTAAGGATGCTCTCTCAAATTCATTTGAGGTGGAACATGTTGTTTTTCTTCTCCGTTCTTTTCTTTGCATTCTTTCATTTCTTCCGGAGGCATTGTGATGATGCTCTCTTCACTCATCATCTCGTATTGTGAAGATCTTGTTCTTTTCTTTGCTTATCCATTCAACCGGAGTGTCGTGTTTTCTTTCGAGCTCTCTCATCTTATCAAATTTTGCCTTCCTTATCAATCGGAGTGCTGTCTGAAATCTTTCTTACCCCTTGTGCCATTCTTTCAATAGTTCTGAACATAGTGTGTTGTTTATTTCTTCAAGCATACTCTCATCTTGTCAAGTTCTTATTCAATTCCTTTTCTTTTCAATCGAAATGCTGCCCAAATTATATCATTCTTTTTCCTTCTCTATCTTGTTTTAACCGGCGTGTCATTTCTATCATTCCTCTTCTAATCGGAGTGTCACCCAAGTGCTTTCGTTTGGCAAAGTTTATATTCTTTACCTTCCATGTCCAACCGGAGTATTGTCGTAATTGATCCTTATCGTTCCTTGTACATCTCGTTTCAATCGGAGTACTTGCATGTACTTCTTATCTATTGTAACCTTTTTCCGATATCTTTCAACCTACAAGGGTCTAGTAAGGTTCCTTGTTCCTCTTCTCTAACAGAGTGTTTCAACTTTGCTCATCTTCATTGTATTCTGTCTTTCTATTTGTTCAACCTCGCAAGGTTCTTGGTTTCACGCGTTTGTCAAAGAAGCAATTCGTTTTACCTCTTCTCTTCCTCTTTCGTTTTCCCTCCGGTGCCATTCTAGATCTCGGGACGAGATCCTCTTGTAGTGGTGGAGTGTTGTAATGCCCCGAGACCGTTGCGCCAGCTGTCTTCCAGTTATTCGCTGTCGTTGCCTTTTCATTCGCTTGCGTGTCGCATCTTACCATGTCATCATCCGCATTGCATCATCATGTTTTCAAAACCTACATCCGTTTGTGTTTCCCCCAGTTTCGTCTGTTGTCCGTTCTGAGCCCAGATACACTTGCACACGCTCGCGGCACGTCCGAAATATTATTTTTATAAGTGGCCAGAAAATGTTCTCGGAATGAGTTGAAAGTTGGCACGCGGTCTTATTATAGTGTAGGTAGGCCTCCTGCCAAGTTTTATCGCGTTCGGAGTCTGTTTGACGCCCTAACGGATAACTATAGCGGCAATAGTAGCCGGTCTGTCGTCGGACGTTTTCGGTCTCCGAAAACTGCTGCCGGGCCCTCTCTCTCTCTCTCTCTTCTCTCCTCTCAGCCTCGCCACAACCCACCTAGTCCATCCACCTATCCCTCTTCGCGTCCGGAGCTGTCAGATGTGATCACACGGTCTGAAAACCCCTCTTTGCTTAGTGCACAAACCCCCTCTCGTGCACGTCCGAAACTTCCCCGGACCCGGCTCGGGCAGTCGTCTCCGTTGGATCCGGATCATCCCCAAACATCTACAGAACGTCACTGTTTTCTTATTTGGCCTCCCTAGCCTATTTTTCCTGACCGTCCGATTTTGATCGAAGGGACAAGATAGCCCCTATTCTACCCACAGCTATAAATATGAGTTTAACCCTAATTTTTAGGAGAGTTGTCCCATCCTCCGAATCCCTCCGCCGCCACTCTCTCTGGTTCCCCTCGGGATAACCAGCGAACCAACCAGAGCCTCCACCTTCTCCTCGATCTCCCCTGCCACCAGCGAGTGGAGCCTCCCGACGCAGTCTTCTGCTCGTTGCCTCGCTCAAGCCCTCGGGTGCCTCCTCTGCCCGACGCCAACCGTCCCCGCCATGGATTGGAGCCCGCCTCTGCTTCTAATCTCCGCCTCCCGAGAAGGAGCTCCTGCCTCGACCTCACCTCCACCTCATCACACCGGACTCCTCCCGCAGCAGCACCGCTCCGCAAGCTCTTTCTCCTCGTACCCGCATCCCACCGACTCGTCTGCATCGAGTAACAGTGCTTGAGCACTCCTCCTCCTTGAGACCCGCAGCTTCGGTGAACCTCGCCACCGGCGACCACCTCCCGCAGGCCCGTACCGCCTCCTTCCTCCCTACCTCATCCGGTGCTCAAGCACGACCGCGCCCTCTCTTCCTTCCCCTCTCTCTTTCTTCTCTGTCTCATCTCTCTCTGTCTGTCTCTCTTCGTCAGGGACATGAATCGATGACCTCCGCCATGATCGAAGCTCGGCCTCGAAGTCCCGTCGCCGCCGTCTTCGGCAGGTGCTGCTCCGCCGCACTTGCCCATTCCGGCCGGATCCCGGCAGCTAGGCCCCGTCGTGCCCTCGCTGGAGAACCCTGCTTCAGCCTGCTTCCCCCCTGCATCGTCTGAAGCCGCCTGCGTTCCCCTCTGTCTGCTTTCTGTCGAACAAAGGAACCGCTGCCTCGAGCGTCCCTGCGTTAACCTTCCAGATCCAGCCGGCCCAGCGCTACCGCATCTGCCCCGCCAGCCCATGAGCCGCGCGCCCCTGCCAGGCCTCTCCATCAACTGGGCCAGGCCCACGGGGTGAGGCCACACCCGAGCGCCCCTTCTTTCTTTTGTTGTTGTTGTTGTTGTTGTTGTTGTTGTTGTTGTTGTTGTTGTTGTTGTTGTTGTTGTTGTTGTTGTTGTTTTTGTTGTTGTTGTTGTTGTTGTTGTTGTTGTTTTCTTTTTGTTGGGCCCAATCTCAGATGCGGCTTGATTCATTTTTTTCCATGTAACGAATTTAGTTATTATTCCAGAGAGACCTGTTTTACAGAAAACCCCTCATAGTTCATGCATATAATAACTTAATAACTAAGCATCACATGTAAAACCTTTATATATGAAAAATGCTTAAAATTGTGTCTAGTTTCATAATATGTCACTTGGACCCATGTTTAAAATGTTTAAATTGCTGTTTGTGTAGATTTACTCTTATGCCATGATAGAATGCTTTAATTCATAACTAATTAACCGTAGCTCGGTTTTAATTAATCTTTATATGTAAATGGGGTATAATTTTGCCTAGTTTATCATGGTGCACTTACTTTGCATGTTTAACAACTCTAAAATTGTGTTAATGGCAGATCAGTACCAAACCTAAAATATGCACATGAGGAGTTTCCGGACTTGTTGTTTTGTTGTTCCGGCCTCATTTAAACTTGCCTAGATAGATAGTTTCATTATGCTTCACCTCTTGCCATGCTGACAACATTTAATATTGTTGAGTACATAAACGAGATAGAACTAAATAAGTCATGTGGTGTTTCGTCAATATGCAACGAAGTTGCATATTGAGCTCCACTTGATTTGTAGGATTGTTTGTGCACTCTGCCATGCCATGCCTCATTAAATCGGACATGCATCATACTTGATTGTGCATCATGCCATGATTATGTGATGGTTGTTTACCATGTTGTTTGCTTCTTTCCGATGTTGCTTCTTCGGGTTGGTTTCGATAATGTTGCGTTTGTGAGGATTCGTTCGACTACGTCCATTTGTCTTCTTCATGGACTCGTTCTTCTTCCTTGCAGGATCTCAGGCAAGATGACCATACCCTCGAAATCACTTCTATATTTGCTTGCTAGTTGCTCGCTCTATTGCTATGCCTATGCCGCGATACCTACCACATACTTTATCATGCCTCCCATGTTGCCATGTCAAGCCTCTAACCCACCTTTTCCTAGCAAACCGTTGTTTGGCTATGTTACCGCTTTGCTCAGCCCCTCTTATAGCATTGTTAGTGGCAGGTGAAGATGGAGTTTGTTCCATGTTGGAACATGGATATGTTGGGATATCACAATATATCTTGTTTATATTAATGCATCTATATACTTGGTAAAGGGTAGAAGGCTCGGCCTTATGCCTGGTGTTTTGTTCCACTATTGCCGCCCTAGTTTCCGTCATACCAGTGTTATGTTCCTTGATTTTGTGTTCCTTACACGGTTGGGTGTTATGGGGACCCCTTGACAGTTCGCTTTGAATAAAACTCCTCCAGCAAGGCCCAACCTTGGATTTACCATTTGCCTCACCACCACCTACTTTTCCCTTGGGAGTCGCTCTCTCGAGGGTCATCTTTATTTTAGCCCCCCCGGGCCAGTGCTTGTCTAAGTGTTGGTCCGGACCAGGCAGCCTGCGGGGCCACCTCAAGGAAACTCGAGGGCTGGTTTTACTCGTAGCTTGACCTATCCGGTGTTGCCCTGAGAACGAGATATGTGCAGCTCCTATCGGGATGTCGGCGCATCGGGCGACTTTGCTGGTCTTGTTTTACCATTGTCGAAATGTCTTGTAACCGGGATTCCGAGACTGACCGGGTCTTCCTGGGAGAAGGAATATCCTTTGTTGACCGTGAGAGCTTGTGATGGGCTAAGTTGGGACACCCCTGCAGGGTTTTTGAACTTTCGAAAGCCGTGCCGGCGGTTATGGGCAGATGGGAATTTGTTAATGTCCGGTTGTAGAGAAGTTGAAACTTAACTTAATTAAAATGCATCAACCGCGTGTGTAGCCGTGATGGTCTCTTCTCGGCGGGGTCCGGGAAGTGAACACGGTTCTTGTGTTATGCTTGAACGTAAGTAGTTTCAGGATCACTTCTTGATCATTTCTAGTTCACGACCGTGCTTTGCTTCTCTTCTCGCTCTCTTTTGCGTAAGTTAGCCACCATATATGCTAGTTCTTGCTGCAGCTCCACCTCACATACCTTTTACCCACCCATAAGCTTAAATAGTCCTGATCACGAGGATGTGAGATTGCTGAGTCCCCGCGACTCACAGTTTACTTCCAAAACCAGCTTGCTGGTGCCGTTGATACCGTGCAGGTGACGCAAATGAGCTCAAGGAGGAGCTAGATGAAGATCGTGTTCGTTATGTTGTTCCGTTTCCAGTTGATCAGTAGTGGAGCTCAGTCGGGGCAATCGGGGATCTTTCGCATTAGGGGTAGTCCTCTTTTATTTTTGTTCCGTAGTCGGACCTTGTTTGTATCTAGATGATGTAATGCATTATTCATGTATTGTGTGAAGTGGCGATTGTTAGCCAACTCTGTACGTCTTTCTTGTTCAGTACATGGGATGTGTAAAGATTACCCCTCTTACGACATGCCTACAATGCGGTTATGCCTCTAAGTCGTGCTCTGACATGTGGGAGATATAGCCGCATCGTGGGTGGTACATTCACGTTACTTACTCAACTATGCTAGAGCCCATAATAGCTTGTGGCTGCACACGGAAGTTTCTAGCATGAGTCATCTCAGTTCCCTTTCAGCCTGGGTGGCGGTCCATAGGAAGATCACACGGAACCCCGGGATTTCCAAAAAATACAGGCAACACTGGGTTTTCCAGGTGCCTCAATCCACCCAGATGTGTATTAAAGTTGCCACCTTAAGTTGAACCATTAATTAACAATCTCACATCTGTCATGGAATTCACTCACCCAAACCACATCTACGAGCATAGCATAGCAATATAAGAATTACGTAGAAGTAACTCCCAAAGGTTTAAATGTAACAGGGCAATAGGTTCTACCTCATCAACTACATCCCAACCCACAAGTTAATGACATCCTAATCATGCAATGTTTGAGGATTGAAACTAATGCATAAAAACTGGGTATGGAATGAGTATGATCAATGTGTTACTTGCCTTGCCACTACTAGGAAAAGGCCTACTAATGGCGCACCGGTTTTGCCTACTAATGGCGCACTACCGATGCGCCATTAGCATCACGCCACTAGAATTTTTTCTAATGGCGCACCTGTGGTGCGCCATTAGAATCTGGTATTCTAATGGCGCACCGCTGGTGCGCCATTAGTATGGCCCATGGTGCGCCATTAGTATAGGCCACTAGTGCACCATTAGTATAGGCCACTGGTGCGCCATTAGTATTTTTGAATTTTGATGGCTGGAAAATAGTAGTGGCGCGCCGTCTAACCCCCACCGTGCGCCATTGCTATTTTTTTGAATTTTGAATTTGGATCTGGATCGTGATTTTTTTGCCCATTTTTTGCTTGTTTTTTGGCACGATATTATTTCAAATTTTGTTCCGTTTTTGGATCTTTTATGTTATTTTGCCGTGTTCTTTTTCCCGGAGAGGAGTTCGCCGGAGAGGAGGAGGAGGAGGTCACCGGAGAGGCGCTCGCCTACATCGCCGGAGAGGAGGAGGAGGTCGCCGGAGAGGAGTTCACCGGAGCATCAGAGAGGAGAGGAGGAAGGAGAAACCATGTGGGGATGGGAGGAGAGGAGGGAGGAGGAGCTCACCGGAGAGGAGGGAGGAGGAGGTCGCCGGAGAGGAGGAGGAGGAGGTCGCCAGAGAGGAGGAGGGTAGTATGGTGGAGGAGAGAAGGGAAGATGGAGTGGAGGAGAGGAGGAGATGGAGTGGAGGAGAGGTGTAGTGGAGGAGAAATAATGAAGAGGTAAGGAGGAGAGGACCACGCCCAGCCATATATACGGCATAGTAATGGCGCACCGCGGGCAGGTGCACCATTACTATTTTTTATTTTTTGATTGATTTTGAATTTTGAAGGAGGGAAGATACTAATGGCGCACCATGGGCAGGTGCGCCATTACTAACTTTGTTTTTATTTTTTTGATTGATTTTGAATTTTGAAGGCGGGAAGATACTAATGGCGCACCATGGGAAGGTGCGCCATTCGTAAGTTTGAATTTTGAATTTTTTTGCCTCCCCAGATCTTAAAAGCCCCGTAACTTTTTTTGTTAGGTTTTTGAGGATTTTGAAAATGTTTAACGGGGTTCCCCCAATTAAATTCGGATGTAACTTTTCGAGTAGATGATTTTTCATATAAAAAACTTTTTCATCCGAGTTCGTATGCAAAAGTTATGCCCATTTTTACAAATTCTCGAGAGATTTTGCAAAAAAGTCGAAAATTCATGTTTGTAAATTTTGCTAACAACTAGACCACATATCACATGGAAAACTTATTTTCTTTTATTTTTTTACATTTCCATCATTTTTATTTTTTA
>NC_041384.1:212938058-213042487 GCF_002162155.2 Triticum dicoccoides | reverse complement strand
CACCATGGCATGGTGCGCCATTAGTAGTTCAACTAGTAATGGCGCACCACTCCCACGGTGCGCCATTAGTAATTTTGAAAAAAAAATTAATTTTTTTACTAATGGCGCACCGTGGATGTGGTGCGCCATTAGTAGTTCAACTAGTAATGGCGCACCACACCCACTGTGCGCCATTAGTAGTTTTGAATTTTTTTTACTAATGGCGCACCATGGATGTGGTGCACCATTAGTATTTGCACACTAATGGCGTACCAACACATGGTGCGCCATTAGTATTTAGTAATGGCACACCACATGTACAGTGCGCCATTAGTGTCAATCTCATCTTTAACCCTTTTCCTAGTGTGTGCTGATGATCCGCAAAACCTAGAGACTCGTAGTAGCATGCTTCGCACTCTGGGTATTCCATCGCAAACAAACAATAGCATACATAAGCAATCAAGCACAGATGCATGGGCAAAACTCAAATTAAAAGAATTGACCAGAAAGTTCAACTTAAGAACTTCGGTTTGAAAAAAGAGTCAAATCGAACGGAGCAACGAAACTCAAACTGCGAAAGAAACAAGATCCATTTACTAATCTGGACTAAAGTCAAATTTTACAGTACCAAAATCTTGTTTAACTTGATTAAACAAAAAGAGGGTCATGAGACGAAGATCTAGGCACTTGAATCGCCTGATTCCGACAAACGAGCGAAAAGATAAACTAAAACGAAAATCAGATCAGAAATCACGATAGGAAATAATCGCGGGAAAATCCGATAAAAGAAAACTGACGATCAGGCTAATCAACGAGCGTTCGTTCTCTGTAACTATCGAGTGAAAACCATTCGTTAAAACGAACGTACGGACGAATGTCCGCTAAAAAGAAGAATCGGAAAAACCGGTGAACCGATCTAAAAAAACGAACTAGGGTTTTTCTTTAAAAAACTGAATCAATTTTCTTAAAAAAACCGGTGGTGGCGAACGGCACATTACCTCTCCGGCGAGGCTCCGGCAAGGCGCGGGAGGCGGCGGCGCGGCTCGGGAGGCGGGCTGCGGCGGCGGGGTTGGTGGTGGTGGCGGGTGGCGGCGGTATTTAAGGAGGGGGAGGGGGCAGCTCGGAGGAGGGGGCAAGGCTGTGGGGAGGAGGAGTCCGGCTCAGACTCCGGTCCGAGTCGGTGGCGGCGGCGCGTGGCGTCCTGGCGGGAGACGGCGGCGCGGGGAAGACGGGCCGGCTCGACTAGGCCTTGGCCCATTCGGGCACTGGAAGTTTTTTTTAAAAAAAATTATTCCGCCGAACAGAAAATAAATCCTAGAAAAATAAAATAAATATCTAAAAATGCCAAAACAAAATTTCACCGTCTAAATAAAATATTTAGAACGAGATGAACATTTTCTTGGCCCTAAAATGCAATTTTGAAAACGTGCAAATTTTTATGCAAACAAAATTGCAATAAAAATTCAAATAAAGTCAAATATTTGATTTTAATATTTTCCTCCAATATTTCAATTATTTTGGAGAAGTCATATTATCTCCTCTCATATATTTTAATATGAAATATTTTCGGAGGGAAAAATAATTAAAACCAAAATCTTCGTTTCCATATTTGATAAGAATCAAATATGAAAACCGGGAAATCCCCAACACTCTCCGAGGGTCCTTGAGTTGCTTAGGATTTCGAGGGTTGCGAACGAAAATGCAATAAAATATGATATGCATGAATGATCTATGTATAACATTCCAAATTGAAAATTTGGGATGTTACACTTTGTGTGGAGGTTTGAATTTTTCATCTTCACGTAATTCTCCAACTGTCATCTTTGATCTTTATGAAAATTCTTACACTATGGGCTTAGAGGATTTTACCACTGCTTGCAAACTTCCACAATGGGGTAGTGTCAGGGAACCTCACAAATCTGAATTTAGAGATTTTCTTGCAGTACAACTGTGGGGGAATCTAGAGATATAACACAAGCTACCATAGGGAGCATTCACTTTCCTGCTATACATTATTTTGCTCTCTTCATAGGTAGATGCATTAATGGTAAAGATGAGGCATGTCACATGTGTGTCCCTGACCTCAGTATTCTTAGGAGTGCTGTGTTAGGAGATAAATCTTATAATTTGGAAGCCATTGTTGCATGTAGGTTGCATCTTAATAGATTTAATGGAGATTTCTATGGTGGAATTTATGCAACCCGCATAGCTAATTTTCTTGGTATAGCCATACGTGAAGATGATATTGAGTTGCCTCCTGCTTATTTGGATTATGAGGCTATGGTTCACCACCAGTTTGACGAGAGGAATGAATCACCTCTCCAGTATCGCTTAATCTTTGACAAACATCGTGATGTCCGTATTACTCTCCCTGCTCCTTCCTTCTTTGATTATCAGGCAAAAGGAAGATATGTTATTACCAGAGAGGAGGTAGATGAGTACGAGAGGAGGGCGGAGGCCGCTCGTCGCCACGCTGCAGCTCAGGAGGCGATAGCCGCTGCTTCTCAGTATGACCCCAACTATTACTATGGATATCCGCCAGGCCAGCCGTGGCTATAGACCAACTTAGGCCAAAAGCCTAAGCTTGGGGGAGTACGTATTTCCCACCGACATTATATTCATGTTCACACACTCATTGCTGATGTCGGTGCTCATACTTTTTCATTGTATCATCCATGCTAGTTTATTTTCCTTTTTATGCTTTCTTCTTGTGTGTTTAATAAACCTTAAGAAAAACCAAAAAAAATTAGTTGTAGCTTTTAGTTAGTTTACTTTCCATGGTTGTAGTAGTAATTAAAAAGAAAACCCAAAAATATTTCCTGTTCTTCTTTTGTAAAAGTTTTTCTTTATCACTTTCAGTTTGTCAATTGAATTGCTTGAGGACAAGCAAAGGTTTAAGCTTGGGGGAGTTGATATGTCTCCGTCGTATCTACTTTTCCAAACACTTTTTCCCTTGTTTTGGACTCTAACTTGCATGATTTGAATGGAAGTAACCCGGACTGACATTGTTTTCAGCAGAATTACCATGGTGTTATTTATGTGCAGAAACAAACATTCTCGGAATGACGTGAAACTTCATGGAGCAACTTTTTGGAAAATATAAAAAATACATGCAAAAGATGAAGGACAGGGGGCCCACCACCTATCCACAAGGGTGGGGGTGCACCTGGCCCCCTAGGGTGTCCCCCCCTACCTCGTGGGCCCCCTGGAGCTCCTCCGACTCCAACTCCAACTCTATATATCGTGTTTTGGGGAGAAAAAAATCAGAGAGAAGAATTCATCGCGTTTTACGATACGGAGCCGCCGCCAAGCCCTAAAACCTCTCGGGAGGGCTGATCTGGAGTCCGTTCGGGGCTCTGGAGAGGGGAATCCGTCGCCATCGTCATCATCAACCATCCTCCATCACCAATTTCATGATGCTCACCGCCGTGCGTGAGTAATTCCATCGTAGGCTTGCTGGACGGTGATGGGTTGGATGAGATCTATCATGTAATTGAGTTAGTTTTGTAAGGGTTTGATCCCTAGTATCCACTATGTTCTGAGATTGATGTTGCTATGACTTTGCTACACTTACTGCTTGTCACTAGGGCCCGAGTGCCATGATTTCAGATCTGAACCTATTATGTTTTCATCAATATATTGGAGTTCTTGATCCTATCTTACAAGTCTATAGTCACCTATTATGTGTTATGATCCGTTAACCCTGAAGTGATAATAATCGGGATAATTACCGGTGATGACCGTAGTTTGAGGAGTTCATGTATTCACTATGTGTTAACGCTTTGGTCCGGTACTCTATTAAAAGGAGGCCGTAATATCCCTTAGTTTCCACTAGGACCCCGCTGCCACGGGAGGGTAGGACAAAAGATGTCATGCAAGTTCTTTTCCATAAGCACGTATGACTATATTTGGAATACATTCCTACATTACATTGATGAATTGGAGCTAGTTCTGTGTCACCCTAGGTTATGACTGTTACATGATGAACCGCATCCGGCATAATTCTCTATCACCGATCCATTGCCTACGAGCTTCCCATATATTGTTCTTCGCTTATTTACTTTTCCGTTGCTATTCCTATCATCACTACAAAATATAAAAACATTACTTTTGCTATCATTACCTTTTGCTACTGTTACCACTACTATCATATTACTTTGCTACTAAATACTTTGCTGCAGATATTAAGTTTCCAGGTGTGGTTGACTAGACAACTCAGCTGCTAATACTTGAGAATATTCTTTGGCTCCCCTTGTGTCGAATCAATAAATTTGGGTTGAATACTCTACCCTCGAAAACTGTTGCGATCCCCTATACTTGTGGGTTATCAGTCCTCTCCCTCTCGTTCCCACCAGCGCTGTTAGGAGAGGATCTCGATCCCCATCTACCTCCAGCGCTCCGCTCGACCCCCTCCTCCCTCTCGATCTCGCAAGCCCGGAAGCCGCCGCCCGCTCCTTCCTCGACCGCACCGGTCACCGGAGCTCCGCCTCCCCTGCGCCCGTGCTGCACTGACCGGAGGCATCGTCCTTGACCAGTGCCACCCCTGCCCCACGACCGCACCTCCTCGCTGCTGCTCTGCTCCACGCGCCATCCTAGAGCTCGTCCGTCTCTCCAACCGCTGCCCTGGCCTCGGTTCCGGTGGGTCCCCGTGCGCCCTCGCCGGCCGTCCCAAGCCCGCTCCTTCCCAACCTCGGGTCATGGTGAGGCGACCACGCCGGCCGTTCGCTCTCATACTCCTCGCGCAGGATCTGGCGAGTCCTTGCGCCGCCGTACCCCCTGCATCCGCCATCTCCAGCCGCTCCCGCCTCCAGTGCGCCACCCGCGACATCCTCTGTTGCACCTCCCGGCCATCTTCGTTTCCTGTAGCTGCGAGCAGAACATCCGCAAGCCCTATTGCCTTCGGTTGCAACTGGTGTGTTTTCTCCTGTTGGATACCGACGCCCGTAGATTTTGGACGCGCCAAGTTCCATTTGAAAATGTTCAACTACATGCGATGTGGATTTTGACAAGTACCACGACGCCCGGAGCCCTCAGATACGTCAAGTTCGACTACACTGCGAGACGAAGAACGCCAAGTACCTCTCCGAAAATGAACATGTACCACTACGCCCGGAGGCATCAGATCCGTCAAGTCCAACAACGACTGTGCTCAACTACCCACGAACCCGAACGTCTATGAAAACGGGTACCACTACCATCGCCGAGATCACGAGAACCTCTACTTACAAACCTGGAGCATGTGAGAACCTCTACCGACGAACTCGGAGCATCTACGACGACCATTGTCGAAGACCTGTACCTCTACCACTTCCCGAACATGAACGACCATTTCCTCTTCGACTCGTGAACCACTACTTCCACTACCATCGTTGAGGACCGATAGTACCACTACTTCCACTACGACCGTCCTGAGAACGTCTACTTCCTCTTCATTGCACCGAACCTGAACCGTCCCGTTTGCACGCTTCGAAGGTATAACAGCCGAGACGATGACCCGTGGACGAATGCATGTGTTGTATGAGATGCATGGTTGGTTGTTGTATTCGCCCATGAATGTTAGTTGTTCCTCCTCGTTGCCATGCCGTCCACTCGTGGGAACCCGGTAACTGGGATCACCCCACCATCTTTTGCAGGCTCCCGCCACACTTCCTTTGCACCAGTATCTCCATGAGCTAACGGAACCGATATGTTGCCATGGCATCATTTTTGGATTCGTCTTCGTGGCACCCCTTTCGTTTCCTCCATGATGACAACATGCTTCATTTCATGCTCTTGTCAACATTTCCAAATTGCATAAAACTTGCAAATGTCATCCGCATCATGATAACAACATCAAGAATGTTTAAAATTGTTGTTTGCTTTATGTTGCTAAATACTTATGGGGATTTTTCCGGATTTGTTGTTTTTTATATCCGGCCCCATTTAAATGGCTTAGATAGATAGTTTCTTTATGCTTCACCTCTTGCCATATTAAGAACATTTAATATTGTTGAGTACCTAGCCGGGAGTGAACTAAATAATCAAATGTGGTATTTCGTCAACATGCATCTTGTTACATTTTGAGCTCCACTTAACTTGTAGTTTTGTTTGTGCACTTTGCCATGCCATGCATATTTAAATCGGACATGCATCATCCTTGGTTGCGCATCATGCCATGTTTATGTGATGGTTGTTTACTATGTTGCTTGCTTCATTCCGGGTTGCTTCTCTCGTTAGCTTCAGTTTCGTTCCGGAGTTGTGAGGATTCCTTCGACTATGTCCGTTTGTCTTCTTCATGGACCCGTTCTTCTTCCTTGCGGGATCTCAGGCAAGATGACCATAACCTCGAAATTAGTTCTATGTTTTCTTGCTAGTTGTTCGGTCTATCGCTATGTCGCACTACCTACCACTTGTTTATCAAGCCTCCCAAATTGCCATGATAGCCTCTAACCTTTTTCAACCATCCTAACAAACCATTGTTTGGCTATGTTACCGCTTTTGCTCAGCCCCTCTTATAGCATTGCTAGATGCAGGTGAAGTTGAAGATTGCTCCATGTTGCAATATGTTTATGTTGGGATATCACAATATCTCTTATTTAATTAATGCATCTATATACTTGGTAAAGGGTGGAAGGCTCGGCCTTATGCCTAGTGTTTTGTTCCACTCTTGCCGCCCTAGTTTCCGTCATACCGGTGTTATGTTCCTTGATTTTGCGTTCCTTACGCGGTTGGGTGTTATGGGAACCCCTTGACACTGCGCTTTGAATAAAACTCCTCCAGCAAGGCCCAACCTTGGTTTCAACATTTGCCACCTAAGCCTTTTTCCCTTGGGTTCTGCAGACTCAAGGGTCATCTTTATTTTAAACCCCTGGGCCAGTGCTCCTCCAAGTGTTGGTCCAAACTGGGCGATGTCCGACGCCCCCTGGGCAACTAGGGCCTATGCCAACCCGACGTCTTGCCCATCTGGTGTGCCCTGAGAATGAGATACGTGTGACTCCTATCGGGATTTGTCTGCACATCGGGCGGCTTTGCTGGTCTTGTTTTACCATTATTGAAATGTCTTGTAACCGAGATTCCGAGACTGATCGGGTCTTTCCGGGAGAAGGAATATCCTTTGGTGACCGTGAGAACTTGTGATGGGCTAAGTTGGGACACCCCTATAGGATATAAACTTTCGAGAGCTGGGCCCATGGTTATGTGCAACATGGGAATTTGTTAATATCCGGTTGTAGAGAACTTGACACTTGACTTAATTAAAATGCATCAACCGCGTGCGTAGCCGTGATGGTCTCTTTTCGGCGGAGTCCGGGAAGTGAACACGGTCTTGTGTTATGATTGAACGTAAGTAGTTTCAGGATCAGTTGTTGATCACTTCTGGCTTCACGACCGTTGCATTGCTTCTCTTCTCGCTCTTATTTGCGTATATTAGCCACCATATGTTGGTTAGCGCTTGTTGTAGCTCCACCTCATTACCTTATCCTACCCATAAGCTTAAATAGTCTTGATCTCGCTGGTGTGAGATTGCTGAGTCCTCGTGACTCACAGATACTTCCAAACAATTGCAGGTGCCGATGATACCAGTGCAGGTGACGCAACCGAGCTCAAGTGGGAGCTCGATGAAGATCTTGGTCATTGTTATGCGTCTTTTCCGGATGATCAATAGTGGAGCCCAGTTGGGACGATCGGGGATCTAGCATTTGGGGTTGTGTTCTTTTATTTTGGTTCCATAGTTGGACCTGTGATTGTATTCTGGATGATGTATGTTTAACTTGTTACTTGTGTGAAGTGGCGATTGTAAGCCAACTCTTTATCTCTTTCTTATTCAGTACATGGGATTGTGTGAAGATTACTCCACTTGCAACTAAACCACCATGCGGTTATGCCTCTAAGTCGTGCCTAGACACGTGGGAGATATAGCCGCATCGTGGGTGTTACAAGTTGGTAATCAGAGCCATCCCCGACTTAGGATCCCACTGCTTGATCGAATCGCTAACGTTGTTGAGTCTAGAACAAAATGTTTTGAGTCTTAGGATTATATATATTGGAGAGTAGGATTCTTTTCACTCCCCAGTTCTTTCGTCGCTCTGGTGAGGTCTCCTAACGTAGAAGTTTTGACTTTTCTATCCTCAAGTTTCATGATTTTTTTAAGATCACGCGGATATCTTGGAATCGTTCCGATAGTCTTGTGATGATAACATTGTTCTTGGTGCCTCCTGACATTTAGGGGTTGTGGCAGTGTCCTGGGGAGTTGAGCTCCGAGGTGTTGTCGTCACAATTTTATCGTTGCAGTTCTGGAATACCTGAGTTTCGCCGACATCAAAAATCTCTTTTATGCAGTTGTTGGTGAGATAACCTCGACGCCACCCAGTACTGGGGCGGGAGTTCGGGAGTATTGCCATATATCGTATAGCGGATGCTTTTCGAAGGTTGAGGTACATGATTTCCGAATGTTTCTTGGTTATGTGTTGAAGGATGGATACAACTGGATGTAGGATTTGTTAGTTTGGGTGAGATATTGTGCTTCCCCTGTATCTCAACACCTGATTGCATAACTAGAAAGCTTTGAGAGTTTTATAGGTGGGAATTCAAGTAGCTCCTAGAATATCTTTCCGACAGATGCATGATATGGGATTGGGTAAATCTCTATCATATGTATTTGTTCCGGCTTACTCTGCAAGCCAATCCTTTGTTTTTGTTTTGGTTTGTGGTATTCGAGTTGCTTCAATGTCAAGTGTTGATTCCATACCATTCCTTAGCGGTGTTCTCATATTTTTATGTGAATACTAATCCTTCTTGTTTATCGAGATTGTCATGTCAATTCTTTTCCAACTGGCGTGTTTCTGTTCAAGTGGATCCGATCATTTCAACATTCGCGAGATCAAATTCTCAGTTCTTTGCAACGCTGTTTGTTTCATCCATCCCAAGTTGCATTTGTCTTCCCGCCCTCCCACCCTTTTTCTTCAAGGACTTAGATATCTTAATCAAGTATCCATCTTATGGATGTGAAGTCTCTTCATTCCTTTCTTTCAGTGTTCTTATCCGGTGATTCTCATGAAGATGCTAAAGGAAGCTTCAAGTTTATTATTCTTCGTTCTCTTTTGTTCTCCGGTGGATTCAATTCAAGCTTTGTCGATCATATCCCTTTCCTTGTTTTCAAATGCTTTCTCGTGTTGGAAGTTCTTATATAACCATCTCTTGATCATTAACATTGCGATTCTTGTATCTGGAGTGCTGAAGATATCTCAGAAGATTCATGTTTTCATTCTTAACTATTTGGAGATTATTATCTCATTAAAGTCATTTAATTCAACCGACGCAATCTCTCTTTTAAATTGTTCAATGGTGTATCTTTTCAGTGAGCCTTAACCCAAAGGTTTTTTCCAGGATCTTACCCAACTCTTCTTTTTCAGGAGTTATTCTCAAATTCATTTCAAAGTTTGACGTAAGAATGAATTGTCATCAGTCAAATGTCTTTCTCCAAGATCTTTCAAATTATTTTCATTGTTGATTCAACCTTTATATTCTTCATTATTACAGAGTGTCTCAACAATTCATGGTGGTGTTTCTCGTCGTCATTCTCAGATTTTGAAGAAAAAAGAAGTGTTTCCTCTAAATCTTGTTCCATTCTCTGGAAGATTCATGGTTCTAGCGTTATGCCATCCTCTCATAATTGTTTTTGATTGTGAGAATTCGTTTCACCCATCTGGAGCAATTCAGGAGTCTTTTCAGTTTGATTCCCCGGAGCCCGTCATCTGAGAAGTATTCATTCCAGCTTTCAGCTCACAATCTCCAAATCTTACCGGTGAATCGTTCGAATATCCTCTAATCAGTTCATGATCTCTTCATTCTCATGTATCTAAATCCCCTCAAGTATCTTCATTCGTTTTCCAAGTCTTCCCGGTGAATTGTGCCTTTCCTACTTTCATTTTCAATTCTTACGGTGCTTCATTCGAGATTCCTCTCCCTATGTTCTCATATTTAATTTATTCGCTGTTTCAATCCTACCGGTGGTTCGTTGAAGACTTTCTCAAGTTTAAGATATATCTCTGTTAATCCTTTCTACGAGAATAAGTAGTATTCCAAATCCGTTAGTTGTCATAAATTTAAATTGGTGAAGGATATGCATAACATAATTCTTATTCTTGCTTCATCCAAATGATGGATTCATTCTTTCGGAGTTTGTTCACGATGAGTAAATTATCGGTTCAAGTGCTTCATACTTTTCCCGGAGTTCCAAGATCTCTCAACTATGTCACGATGAGGATTCATCTAAATCATTGCAAAGCTTCACCTTGTGTTTTCAATTTCTCTTCCTTCCTACCATTTCTTTTATTACCAGAGTTCTTCATGGAGACTCTACATGGTGGTTCGTCAAGGATTCTTTTCATTCTTCAATTGTTCTTCAAGATATCTCTCGAAGTTATGATCCGCCAAGCTACTCTCAAAATTTAACAGGGTGCTCAAAATATGTTTTGTTTTGAGGAGTTCAAGCATTCTTCATCTTGCATTCCATAGTGCAATTCTTTCTACCGTATCATTTGAGGTGGTGTTATGTCATTCTTGACAATTTGAGTTCGTGTTTCATGATTCACATGTTGTCAACAATGAGGTATTTTAAATCCATCAATTTCTTTACGGTGCTATCTTGGAAAAATTCACCTAAAGCATTCCACTGGGAATGTTGCTATCATGGTGTTTGTCAATGATCCAAGTTTCTCCTTCTCTTCTCGGTGAAAGAGTTTTCATCTTCGTGTAGCTCTCAAGCAATCAATTGTTTTCCGTAGTGGCATGTATTCACCTCTAAGTTTTGAGCTGATTACATAAGCCCACAACAAGCTTATTCTTACCGTTGTTGTTCATTTCCCAACAACTCCGTACAATCCTCTATGGAAGGATGTTTTCAAACTCATTCGAGGTAGAAGATTGTTGTTTTCTTCTTGGTTACTTTCAGTCTGTTCTATCTTTTGTTCCGGAGGCATTGTGATGTTGCACGCTTCGACCCATCATCCCATTTTTGTCAAAGATCATGTTCTTTCCTTTGATTGTCCATTCAACTGGAGTGTCGTGTCCTCTTTTCAGGTATCCTCTGATCTTGTCAAGTTCATGTTCAATTCCTTCCATTTACAGTCGGAGTGCTTCCCAAATTATATCACTCTTATTCCTTCTCTATCTTGTTAACCGGAGTGTTGTCTCTATCATTCCTCTTCTAACTGGACTCTCATCCAAGTGCTTTCATTTTGCCAAGATCATATTCTTTACCTTCCATTTTCAACCGGAGTGTTGTCATAATTGATATTTATTGTTCCTTGTACATCTCGTTTCAACCGGAGTGCTTGCATGTACTTCTTGTCCATTGCAACCCTTTTCTTATGTCTTTCAACCTACAAGGTTCTAGTAATGTTCCTTGTTACTCTTTTCTAACGGAGTGTTTTCAACTTCGTTCATCTCCGTTGTATTCTTTTCTCATAATTGTTTAACCTCTCAAGGCTCGTGGTTTCACTCGTTTGTCTAAGAAGCAACTTAGTTTTACCTCTTCTCTTCCTTTTCCATTTCTCTTCGGTGCCATCATTAGATCTCGGGACAAGATCCTCTTGTAGTGGTGGAGTGTTGTAACGCCCCAAGACCGGAGCTTCAGATGCCTTTCAGTAATTTCCTTGCCGCCGTGTGTTTCTTTTGCTTGCTCTTTTATTTTTGCATTGCATCATGTCATCATGCCAATTCATTTTTTTAAAACTCAACCAAATAATTTGCATAGATCTTTCGATCTATTTAAACCGAGGGAATTCACATGGTAAGTTCTCTTTATAACATATCCTCCTAGTATTTAGGGAGCTACTATAAATATTTCTTGAATTTGGAATTCACCATAACACAATTGCAAATTATCCCAATGCCTTTGTTATCTCAATTCTTGGTCTCCAACCTTGCCATATATTTATTTCATCATTTTCTGGAGCTCCACCAAAAATCCGAACATTTTTGGACCTTCCTTTTACCAAGTCCTAGTTCAAACCATTTGAATTAAATTCAAATGAGTTTGAATTTAAATCTTTCAATCTTGCCCACTCCAATTTTCTTGGGCCGTGCACATTTTTGTGAGTCCGGGAAAATTATCCCCATGCCCAAACTCTTTCTCTAATCTTTTCTTTTCTTCCCTTTTCGTTCTCTTTATTTTCTGTTTGAAAAGAGTAAGAGAGAGAGAATAAGAGCCAGCCCAGCTGGGCCTCCCCAAATCCTCTCGCAGCCAGGCTGGCCCATTTCCACCAAGGCCCAGCCGGCCCTGCCTATCTCACCCTAGGCCTCACCCCCGATCCCCTTGTCCTCTCCCTCTCGTTCCCACCAGCGCCGTCAGGAGAGGATCTTGATCCCCATCTCCTTCCAGTGCTCCGCTCGACCCCCCTCCTCCCTCTCGATCTCGCAAGCCCGGAAGCCGCCGCCCGCTCCTCCCTCGACCGCGCCGGTCACCGGAGCTCCGCCTCCCTTGCGCTGGTGCTGCACTGACCGGAGGCGTCGTCCTCGACCAGTGCCACCCCTGCCCCACGACCGCACCTCCTCGCTGGTGCTCTGCTCCACGCACCGTCCTAGAGCTTGTTCGTGTCTCCAACCGCTACCCTGGTCTCGGTTCCGACGGGTCCCCATGCCCCCTCGCCGGCCGCCGCAAGCCCGCTCCTCAACTGCCTCGGGTCATGGCGAGGCGACCACGCCAGCCGACGGCTCTCATCCTCCTCGCGCAGGATCTGGCGAGTCCTTGCGCCGCCGTACCCCTTGCATCTGCCATCTCCAGCCGCTCCCGCCTCCAGTGCGCCACCTGCAACATCCTTTGCTGCACCTCCCGGCCATCTTTGTTTCTTGTAGCTACGAGCACAACATCCGCAAGCCCTGTTGCCTTCGGTTGCAACCGGTGCGTTTTCTCCTGTTGGATACCGACGCCCAAAGATTTTGGACGCGCCAAGTTCCGTTTCAAAATGTTCAACTACATCTGATGTGGATTTCGACAAGTACCACGACGCCCGGAGCCGTCGGATATGTAAAGTTTGACTACACTGCGAGACGAAAAACGCCAAGTACCTCTCTGAAAGCGAATATGTACCACTACGCCCGGAGGCATCCGATCTGTCAAGGCCAACAACGACTGTGCTCAACTACCCACAACCCCAAACGTCTATGAAAACAGGTACCACTACCATTGCCGAGATTGCGAGAACATCTACCTACGAACCTAGAGAATGTGAGAACCTCTACCGACGAACTCGGAGCGTGTACGACGACTGTTGTCGAAAACCCGTACCTCTACCGCTTCCCGAACATGAACGACCATTTCCTCTCCGACTCGTGAACCACTACTTCCACTACCATCGCCGAGGACCGATAGTACCACTACTTCCACTACGACCGTCCCGAGAACGTCTACTTCCTCTTCATTGCACCGAACCCGAACCGTCCCGTTTGCACGCTTCGAAGGTATAACCGCCGAGACGATGACCTGTGGATGAATGCATGTGTTGTATGAGATGCATGGTTGGTTGTTGTATTCGCCCGTGAACGTTAGTTGTTCCTCCTTGTTGCCATGCCATCCATCCATGGGAACCCGGTAACTGGGATCACCCCGCTATCTTTTGCACGCTCCCGCCACACTTCCTTTGCACCAGTATCTCCATGAGCTACCGGAACCGATATGTTGCCATGGCATCATTTTCGGATTCGTTTTCGTGGCACCCCTTTCGTTTCCGCCACGATGACAACATGCTTCATATCATGCTCCTGTCAACATTTCCAAATTGCATAAAACTTGCAAATGTCATCCGCATCATGATAACAACATCAAGAATTTTTAAAATTGTTGTTTGCTTTAAGTTGCTAAATACTTATGGGGATTTTTTCCGGATTTGTTGTTTGTTATATGCGACCCCATTTAAATGGCTTTGATAGATAGTTTCTTTATGCTTCACCTCTTGCCATGTTAAGAACATGTAATATTGTTGAGTACCTAACCTGGAGTGAAGTAAATAATCGAATGTGGTGTTTCGTCAACATGCATCTTGATACATGTTGAGCTCCACTTAACTTGTAGTTTTGTTTGTGCACTTTGCCATGGCATGCATATTGAAACCAGACATGCATCATCCTTGGTTGCGCATCATGCCATGTTTATGTGATGGTTGTTTACTATGTTGCTTGCTTCTTTCCAGGTTGCTTCTCTCGTTAGCTTCGGTTTCGTTCCGGAGTTGTGAGGATTTGTTCGACTACTTCCGTTTGTCTTCTTCATGGACTCGTTCTTCTTCCTTGCGGGATCTCAGGCAAGATGACCATACCCTCGAAATCAGTTATATCTTTGCTTGCTAGTTGTTCGCTCTATCGCTATGTCTCACTACCTACCACTTGTTTATCAAGCCTCCCAAATTGCCATCATAGTCTCTAACCTTTTTCAACCATCCTAGCAAAACCGTTGTTTGGCTATGTTACCGCTTTTGCTGAGCCCCTCTTATAGCGTTGCTAGATGCAGGTGAAGTTGAAGATTGCTCCATGTTGAAATATGTTTATGTTGGGATATCACAATATCTCTTATTTAATTAATGCATCTATATACTTGGTAAAGGGTGGAAGGCTCGGCCTTATGCCTGGTGTTTTGTTCCACTCTTGTCGCCCTAGTTTCCGTCATACCGGTGTTATGTTCCTTGATTTTGCGTTCCTTACGCGGTTGGGAGTTATGGGAACCCCTTGATAGTTTGCTTTGAATAAAACTCCTCCATCAAGGCCCAACCTTGGTTTTAACATTTGCCACCTAAGCCTTTTTCCCTTGGGTTCTACAGACTCAAGGGCATCTTTATTTTAAACCAATGGGCTAGTGCTCCTCCGAGTGTTGGTCCAAACTAGGCGATGTCTGGCACCCCCTGGGGAACCAGGGTCTATGCCAACCCGACGTCTTGCCCATCCGGTGTGCCCTGAGAACGAGATACATGCGACTCCTATCAGGATTTGTCGGCACATTGGGCGGCTTTGCTGGTCTTGTTTTACCATTGTCGAAATGTCTTGTAACCGGGATTCCGAGACTGATCGGGTCTTTCCGGGAGAAGGAAAATCCTTTGTTGACCATGAGAGCTTGTGATGGGCTAAGTTGGGACACCCCTATAGGGTATAAACTTTCGAGAGCCGTGCCCATGGTTATGTGGAACATGGGAATTTGTTAATATCCGGTTGTAGAGAACTTGACACTTGACTTAATTAAAATGCATCAACTGTGTGTGTAGCCGTGATGGTCTCTTTTCGGCGGAGTCCGGGAAGTGAACTCAGTCTTGTGTTATGCTTGAACGTAAGCAGTTTCAGGATCACTTCTTGATCACTTCTGGCTTCACGGACGTTGCATTGCTTCTCTTTTCGCTCTTATTTGCATATGTTAGGCACCATATATTGCTTAGCGCTTGCTGCAACTCCACCTCATTACCTTATCCTACCCATAAGATTAAATAGTCTTGATCTCGCGGGTGTGATATTGCTGAGTCCTCATGACTCGCAGATACTTCCTAACAGTTGCAGGTGCCGATGATACCAGTGCAGGTGACGCAACCGAGCTCAAGTGGGAGCTCGATGAAGATCTTGGTCATTGTTATGTGTCTTTTCCGGATGATCAGTAGTGGAGCCCAGTTGGGACGATCGGGGATCTAGCATTTGGGGTTGTCTTCTTTTATTTTGGTTCCGTAGTCGGACCTTTGATTGTATTCTGGATGATGTATGTTTAACTTGTTATTTATGTGAAGTGGCGATTGTAAGCCAACTCTTTATCCCTTTCTTATTCAGTACATGGGATTGTGTGAAGATTACCCCACTTGTGACTAAACCATCATGCGGTTATGCCTCTAAGTCATGCCTCGACACGTGGGAGATATAGCCGCATCGTGGGTGTTACAATTTATGTAGAAATAGACCCCATCTTGTTATCCTTAATGGCAACAATACATACGTGCCGTTTCCCCTTCTGTCACTGGGATCAAGCACCGTAAGATCGAGCCCATCACAAAGCACCTCTTCCCATGGCAAGCAAAATCGATCTAGTTGGTGATACGTCTCCGTCGTATCTATAATTTTTGATTGTTCCATGCCAATATTATTCAACTTTCATATACTTTTTGGCAACTTTTTATATTATTTATGGGACTAACGTATTGATCCAGTGCCCAGTGCCAGTTCCTGTCTGTTGCATGTTTTTGGTTTCGCAGAATATCCATATCAAACGGAGTCCAAATGGGATAAAAACGGACGGGGTTTATTTTTGGAAAATATGGAAAATTCGGAAGGAAAATCAACGCGAACCAGTGCCCGAGGTGGTCACGAGGCAGGGGGGCGCCCCCCTTAGGGCGCGCCCCCTACCCTTGTGAGCCCACCGTAAGGCGGTTGATGCTCTTCTTTTGCTGCAAGAAAGCTAATATTTGGAAAAAAAATCACGGCGAAGGTTTCAGGCCAATCGGAGTTAAGGATGTCCATATATATATGTACGAAACGGTGAAACAGAGCCAAAACAGAACGCAGAACCAGAGAGAAACAGAGAGATAGATCGAATCTTGGAGGGGCTCTCGCCCCTCCCATGCCATGGAGGCCAAGGACCAGAGGGGAAACCCTTCTCCCATCTAGGGAGGAGGTCAAGGAAGAAGAGGAAGAAGGGGGGCCCTCTCCCCCTCTCCTCCGGCGGCGCCGGAACACCGCCGTGGCCATCATCATCATCATCATCATCACCACGATCTTCACCAACACCTCCGCTATCTTCACCAACATCTCCATCACCTTCCCCCTCTATCTACAGCGATCCACTCTCCCGCAACCCGCTGTACCCTCTACTTGAACATGGTGCTTTATGCTTCATATTATTATCCAATGATGTGTTGCCATCCTATGATGTCTGAGTAGATTTTCGTTGTCCTATTGGTGGCTGATGAATTGCTATGATTGATTTAATTTGCTTGTGGTTATGTTGCTATCCTTTGGTGCCCATCATATGATTGCGCGCGTGGATCACACCATAGGGTTAGTTGTATGTTGATAGGACTATGTATTGGAGGGCAAGAGTGACAGAAGCTTCAACCTAGCATAGAAATTGATGCATACGGGATTGAAGGGGGACCAGTATATCTTAATGCTACGGTTGGGTTTAACCTTAATGAACATTAGTAGTTGCGGATGCTTGCTAATAGTTCCAATCATAAGTGCATAGAATTCCAAGTCAGGGATGACATGCTAGCAGTGGCCTCTCCGACATAATACTTGCTATCGGTCTAGCTAAGTAGTCAATTGCTTAAGGGACAATTTCTCAACTCCTACCACCACTTTTCCACACTCGCTATATTTACTTTAGTTGCTTCTTTACCTTAACAGCCCCTAGTTTTATTTTCGTGCTCTTTACTTTCTTGCAAGCCTTTTCGAAAACACCTACAAAGTACTTCTAGTTTCATACTTGTTCTAGGTAAAGCGAACGTCAAGCGTGCGCAGAGTTGTATCGGTGGTTGATAGAACTTGAGGGAATATTTGTTCTACCTTTAGCTCCTCATTAGGTTCGACACTCTTACTTATCAAAAACTATTGCGATCCCCTATACTTGTGGGTTATCAAGACCTTTTTTGGTGCCGTTGCCGGGGAGCAATAGCGTGAGGTGAATATTCTCGTGTGTGCTTGTTTGCTTTATCACTAAGTAATTTTTATTTGCTTTTCTTAGTTGTTTACTATCTTTAGTTATGGGTAGGAAACGCAAAATACCAAAAAAAATTAGTTCTACCTACTAAACCAATGGTTGAAGAACCAATCAAAATCTATCACACTTCTAAAGCTTATTACTTGGATCATCTTCGATCCCTATGTGCTCGTGCTGAAACCCCAACTAGTTTAGTTGAGGGCAAATCCTTAGATGAGCATGCTTGTTATGTGCGACACCGTATATCTGAAAAAGGGAAACTATTATCGGGTCAAATTCAACGTTTGCAATGCTATGCTTGGAATTTATGTGAAATATATGATTTTACTTGTTGTTCTGAAAACCCTAAGAAACACCTTCCCTACCAATGTGAGTTTATTGATAATGGAATCTTCTCTTCATATGCTAAGGGTGTTTATAATTACTATGATGTTCAGCAAATTGAAGAATTTGTTGCTTTTAAGGGTGCTTTTGAAATTGCTTCTTTGATTAAAAAGTATGATGCTACTCTTTACAAATCTGAAAATTTTGCCATATTTAAATATTGCTATGATAATTATGCTTCTAATGCCTATGTTGAACTATATATTGAGGGCTACTCCGCTGTCCAAGAAGAAATTAATATTTTGTAGGAGTCTATGGAAGAAGAAATTGATGACACTGTGAGCTCATTGGATGAAAAAGATGAGGAGGAGGGCGAAGAACAAAAGGAGGAAGAGCGGATTGATCACCCATGCCCACCTTCTAATGAGAGTAACTCTTCAACTCATACATTGGTTAATTCCCCTTCGTGCTTACCGAAGGATGATTGCTATGATGACTGTTATGATCCCGTTGATTCTTTTGAAATATCTCTTTTTGATGATGCTTGCTATGCTTGTGGCCAAGATGCCAATATCAATGATGCTTATGGAGGTGAACTTGCTATAGTTCCTTATGTTAAACATGAAATTGTTGTTATTGCACCCACGCATGATAGTCCTATTATCTTTTTGAATTCTCCCGACTACACTATATCGGAGAAGTTTGCACTTATTAAGATTATATTGGTGGGTTGCCTTTTATCGTTGCACATGATGATTTTGATGAATATAATATGCATGTGCTTGCTGTTCCTACTTGAAATTATTATGAGAGAGGAACTATATCTCCACCTCTCTATGTTTCCAATACGATAAAATTGCAAGAAACTGTTTATACTATGCATTGGCCTTTACTATGTGTGCATGAATTGTTCTTTTATGACATGCCGATGCATAGGAAGAGAGTTAGACTTCGTCATTGCATGATATATGTTACTTTGTGCTCACTACTAAATTACAAATCATTGCTAATTAAAATTGGCTTTGATATACCTTGGGATCCGGGTGGATTCACTACTTGAGCACTATATGCCTAGCTTAATGGCTTTAAAGAAAGCGCTGCCAGGGAGACAACCCGGAAGTTTTAGAGAGCAGTTATTTCTGTTGAGTGCTTTCATATAGTTTAGAAACAAGAAAAATAAAGAGGGGAACCCAAAACTTTTTCAAAAAAGGAAAGCAAAAGTAAGAAAGACAAGCATTGTTGAAGTGGGAGCTAGCCTTGAACTTTGTTCATGCTCACGGAAACTTTGTGAATCTTGATTACAGAAACTTTTCAATAAAAATAATTATCCCCTTGTACAATTCCATTGTATTATAAAAATAATGTGCCAAGGTTTGCCTTTAGGATGTTTACATTTGCTTGATGGTTTGTACGGTGCAAGATAGAAACTTTGGCTGTAGTGCGCGATTTTACATTTTTAGCTGGAACATCAAATGGTTCTGATTATTTTTGCACTGTCTTCCTATACAAATTGTTTATTTCTACTAATTTTGGCAGAATTTTTCAAGTATCAGAAGTACAGAAATTTTTTCTCCGAATGAACGTATGGTGAACCATTATGTGATGAAGTCGGAGCATGATTTATTTATTGATTGTCTTCCTTATGAGTGGCGGTCGAGGACGAGCGATGGTCTTTTCCTACCAATCTATCCCCCTAGGAGCATGCGCGTAGTACTTTGTTTCGATGACTAATAGATTTTTGCAATAAGTATGTGAGTTCTTTATGACTAATGTTGAGTCCATGGATTATACGCACTTTCACCCTTCCACCTTTGCTAGCCTCTCTAGTACCGCGCAACTTTCGCCGGTACCATAAACCCACCATATATCTTCCTCAAAACAGCCACCATACCTACCTATCATGGCATTTCCATAGCCATTCCGAGATATATTGCCATGCAACTTCCATCATCATCATATACATGACTTGAGCATCATTGTCATATTGGTTTGCATGATCGTAAGATAGCTAGCATGATGTTTTCATGGCTTGTCCATTGTTTGATGTCATTGCTACGCTAGATCATTGCACATCCCGGTACACCGCTGGAGGCATTCATATAGAGTCATATCTTTGTTCTAGATATCGAGTTGTAAGTAAATAAAAATGTGATGATCATCATTATTAGAGCATTGCCCTAGTGAGGAAAGGATGATGGAGACTATGATTCCCCCACAAGTCGGGGTGAGACTCCGAACGGAAAAAAAAAAGAGAAATGCCAAAAAAAAGAGAAGGCCCAAAAAAAGAGAAAACAAAAAAGAAAACAAAAAAATGAGAGAAAAAGAGAGAAGGGGCAATGTTACTATCCTTTTACCACACTTGTGCTTCAAAGTAGCACCATGTTATTCATATAGAGAGTCTTTTGAGTTATCACTTTCATATACTAGTGGGAATTTTCATTATAGAACTTGGCTTGTATATTCCAACGATGGGCTTCCTCAAATGCCCTAGGTCTTCATGTGCAAGCAAGTTGGATGCACACCCACTTAGTTTCAGTTTGAGCTTTCATATACTTATAGCTCTAGTGCATCCGTTGCATGGCAATCCCTACTCATTCACATTGATATCTATTGATGGGCATCTCCATAGCCCGTTGATACGCCTAGTTGATGTGAGACTATCTTCTCCTTTTTGTCTCCTCCACCATCATATTCTATTCCACCTATAGTGCTATGTCCATGGCTCACGCTCATGTATTGCGTGAAAGTTGAAAAGGTTTGAGAACGTCAAAAGTATGAAACAATTGCTTGGATTGTCATCGGGGTTGTGCATGATTTGAATATTTTGTGTGGTGAAGATGGAGCATAGCCAGACTATATGATTTTGTAAGGATAACTTTCTTTGGCCATGTTATTTTGAAAATACATGATTGCTTTATTAGTATGCTTAAGTATTATTGTTTTTATGTCAAATGATAGACTATTGCTTTGAATCACTCGTATCTTAATATTAATTCCATGATTAGATTACATGATCAAGATTATGCTAGGTTGCATTCCACATCAAAAATTATCTTTTTATCATTTACCTACTCGAGGACGAGCAGAAATTAAGTTTGGGGATGCTGATACGTCTCCGTCGTATCTATAATTTTTGATTGTTCCATGCCAACATTATTCAACTTTCATATACTTTTTGGCAACTTTTTATATTATTATTGGGATTAACATATTGATCCAGTGCCCGGTGCCAGTTCCTGTCTATTGCATGTTTTTGGTTTCGCGGAATATGCATATCAAACACAGTCCAAACGGGATAAAAATGGACGGGGCTTATTTTTGGAAAATATGGAAAATTCGGAAGGAAAATCAACCCGAACCAGTGCCCGAGGTGGTCACGAGGCAGGGGGCGCCCCCCCTTAGGGCGCGCCCCTGCCCTTGTGAGCCCACCGTAAGGCGGTTGATGCTCTTCTTTTGCCGCAAGAAAGCTAATATTCGGAAAAAAATCACGGTGAAGGTTTCAGGCCAATTGGAGTTACGGATCTCCATATATATACGAAACGGTGAAACAGAGCCAGAATAGAATGCAGTACCAGAGAGAAACAGAGTGATAGATCCAATCTCGGAGGGGCTCTCACCCCTCCCATGCCATGGAGGCCAAGGACTAGAGGGGAAACCCTTCTCCCATCTAGGGAGGAGGTCAAGGAAGAAGAGTAAGAAGGGGGGTTAAGGGAGTCCTGGATTAGGGGGTGTCCGGATAGTCGGACTATACCTTCGGCTGGACTCCTAGACTATGAAGATACAAGATTGAAGACTTTGTCCCGTGTCCGGAAGGGACTTTCCTTGGCGTGGAGGGCAAGCTTGGCGATACGGATATGTAGATCTCCTACCATTGTAACCGACTTTGTGTAACCCTAGCCCTCTCCGGTGTCTATATAAATTGGAGGGTTTTAGTCCGTAGGACGAATAAAAATCATACCATAGGCTAGCTTCTAGGGTTTAGCCTCCTTGATCTCGTCGTAGATCTACTCTTGTACTACCCATATCATCAATATTAATCAAGCAGGATGTAGGGTTTTACCTCCATTAAGAGGGCCCGAACCTGGGTAAAACATTGTGTCCCCTGCCTCCTGTTACCATCCGCCTAGACGCACAGTTCGGGACCCCCTACCCGAGATCCTACGGTTTTGACACCGACATTGGTGCTTTCATTGAGAGTTCCTCTGTTTCGTCACTTTTAGGCCCGATGGCTCCTCCAATCATCAATGATGATGCGACCAAGGGTGAGAATTTTCTCCCCGGACAGATCTTCGTATTTGGCGGCTTTGCACTGCGGGCCAATTCGCTTGGCCATCTGGAGCAGATCGAAAGCTACGCCCCTGGCCGTCAGGTCAGATTTGGAAGTTTAAACTACACAGTGGACCTCCGCGGAGACTTGATCTTCGACGGATTCGAGCCGCAGCCGAGCGCGCCGCACTGTCACAATGGGCATGATCTAGCTCTGCCGCCGAACAGTGCCTTGGAGGCCGCACCCGCATCAGCTCCGACCCTTAATTCGGAGCCAACTGCGCCAATTGAGGATGGGTGGTTGGACACCGCCTAGGGGGCCGCAATCTCTATGGTGATCGACCCGAACACCAGCCCTATTCTCTGCGAAGCCCATGACTCCAAGGAGCCGGACTCCTCTCCAGACTCGGAGCCCTCCGCGCCCCTACCAATCGAACCCGATTGGGCGCCGATCATGGAGTTCACCGCCACGGACATCTTTCAGCACTCGCCCTTCAGCGATATTCTGAATTCACTAAAGTCTCTCTCTTTATCAGGAGCGCCCTGGCCGGACTATGGTCAACAAGGTTGGGATGCGGATGATGAAGAAATTCAAAGCCCACCCACCACCCACTTTGCAGCCACTGTCGATAATTTAAACGACGTGCTCGACTTCGACTCCGAAGACATCGACGGTATGGACGACGATGTAGGAGATGAACCTGAACCAACGCCTATAAGGCACTGGACAACCACCTCATCTCATGATGTATACATGGTGGACACACCCAAAGGAAGCGACGACGAGGAACACAGGGATGCAATGAGGGATCGTTCACTCGAAAAGCAATCAAAGCGGTGACGTAAGCGCCGCTCCAAGCCCCGCCTCGACAGAGAAATCAGCCATACAGACCCAGCCATAGAGCAGGACGAGCCGGCGGACGACGAACATGCCTTCGAGCAACCGTCCTAACAAGGCAACTTGGATAAACAAATCGAACACCCCGTCCCCGGCGAAAACAACAGTCCGGACGACCTTACGCCGAATAAGCTCATGGAGTAGAAGAACCTCCATGAAGGGCTCGTCGCTACTGCGCGTAGCCTGAAAAAGCGGAAGCGGAAGCTCAAAACTGCGGAAGATGCACTCAGAATCAGATGGAGCAAAGTACGCAACACTGCAGACAAATATGGCGGCAGTCGCCGCACAAAAAGCTATCCAAAGCGAAAGCTACTGCCTGAATTTGACGAGGAGGCCTTAGAGCCCCCATAGTCAAAAAATAGGAAAGCCACCTGGTCGGATAGACGACCGCATGGCCAGCATGGAGCGGCAAGCGGCGACGCACACAAGCCGGCATGGGATCCACCAAAGGATCCACATCAAAAAGATGGCCTAGCCAGATCTATATATGGGCCAAGAAAGCAAGCTCTAGTAAGCAATGCAACACAACAAATATCCGAACATCACGGCACACCCAAATACAGGGGTGCCGCACACCCCCTATGTTTCACCGATGAGGTGCTGGACCATGAATTTCCAGCGGAATTCAAGCCCGTAAACATAGAGGCGTACGACGGAACTACAGACCCTGGGGTCTGGATCGAGGATTATATCCTCCACATACACATGGCCAGAGGAGATGACCTCCACGCCATAAAATACTTACCCCTCAAGCTTAAAGGGCCAGCCCGGTGTTGGCTCAAAAGCCTTCCCGAAAACACCATTGGAAGTTGGGAAGAGCTTGAGGATGCTTTCCGGGCAAATTTTCAAGGGACCTATGTCCGCCCTCCGGATGTAGATGATCTCAGTCACATAACTCAACAGCCCGGAGAGTCATCCCGGAAATTCTGGAACAGATTTCTTACTAAAAAGAATCAGATAGTCGACTGTCCGGACGCCGAAGCCCTAGCAGCTTTTAAGCATAACGTTCGAGACAAATGGCTTGCCAGACACCTCGGGCAAGAAAAGCCAAGAACAATGGCCGCATTAACAAGCCTCATGACCCACTTTTGCGCAGGAGAGGACAGCTGGTTGGCAAGATGTAGCACCAGCAACCCAAGTACATCCGAAGTTAGGGATGGAAACGGAAAACCCGACGCAACAAGGACCAGCGCCGGAATAAGAGAAACAGACCAAAGAGCACGGCAGTCAAGGCCGGATTCAAAAGCTCGCGGCAGAATCAGATGAAGCTGCCCCTCAAGGTTAACAGGGACGAGCTATCCAATTTAAACAAAATCTTGGACAAGATATGTCAAATACACAGTAGTCCCGGGAAGCCTGCGAACCATACCCATAGAGATTGTTGGGTTTTCAAGCAATCCGGCAAACTCAACGCCGAACACAAGGGGCTCGACACACTAAGTGAGGACGACAATGAACCCCACAAGAAGAGCACCAGGAAACAAAAGGATTTCCCACAAGAAGTCAAAACAGTAAACTTACTTCACGTGACGAACAGAATGGCACCAACAGAAATACGCGCCATATGGCATATCCCAAAGGAGTCTCGCCAATGGTTGTTAAAACCGATCACCTTTGACCATCAGGATTACTCTACAAGTATCCAGAACGCAGGCTGGACTGCCTTGGTATTAGATCCAATAATCGGCGGACTCCACTTTACAAACGTCCTGATGGACGGCGGCAGTGGTCTAAACCTATTATACCAGGTCACAATCCGCAACATGGGGATAGACCCAACAAAAATTCGCCATAGAAAAACCTCCTTTCAAGGGGTAACGCCAGGCCCGGATGCCCGTTGCATGGGTTCTCTCCGGCTAGAAGTTATGTTCGGCTCCCCCGATAACTTCCGTCGCGAACAGCTAACTTTCCACATCGCCCCATTCTCAAGTAGCTATCAAGCACTGCTGGGACGCGAAGCTTTCACCCGCTTTAACGCAACACCGCATTATGCATCTCTCACGCTTAAGATGCCTGGTCCACGAGGCATCATCTCATTAAAGGGAAAACATTGAGTGTTCCACCCGTGCGGAAGACAGTGCGGCTGCCTTGACAGCCCCACAATAAAGCGGCTTCACCAGCCAAAGGACCTAAACAGGTCGTCAAGACCATGGACACGGCTAGACGAGTCCGGCATAAACATACAATTGATAAAGGCTTAATAGCTGTATGCCCCTGTACTAGGGGCTCCGCGCATATAAAACAAGAGACAATAAAGCTCAGTTTTACCCATTTCGATTTATACTTTGTTTATTTAGTATAACTCATGTTCGGCACGATCTTTCTTTAACTAAGTTCCTCTCTTTTACAGATGAACACCGTGCTACGCCCGTCTAGGATACGGCACAACGGAGACACAGGCGTAGACGTGCAGCAGGGACCCGTTCCAAGGATTCTTTTCAGATTAAGACCCTGCGTAAACCTTTTTTACTGTCTCTTGTTGATACACATCCCCTGGTTTCTTGGTATAACCAAGGAGGAGACTGGCGTTTTGGCATGTGGCCACGTCAGAGTTTTTGCGCGTACCTGGACACCAGGGGCTTATTACTAAGGGCGTTATCCCGGCCGCCCTCATAAAGACCGAATACCTTAGGGAGTGTTCGGTGTTGCGAGTTTGGCCTTATATGCATCAGCTCCGAATCTTGTCTTTGGTCAAATGTTGGGTTTGCCCGGCTCCTGTGTTTTGCTACCTTACGTTCCGCTCTATCGGCTAAGGCGGCACCAGGAGAACTACTGCGCTTGTGCCCCGGTTCGGCCAGGCGAGCACCTCAGTAGAGAAAGCCGAAAACTGACTGTCATGATATAGTGTGAGACTGGTTAACCACTCGATTACTTACCGGAATCTTTAGGATTCCTCCGCATTAACGAAGGGCCGCTTCCCGGCTAGGCACATACGCGCCCCGAGTTCGGGCGAGCGCAGGCGCCACCAGGGGCTATATAAGTAGCCTCACTGTCAAACTCCTATGGCTAAGTGAAAGTGATAAAGCATCATAGTCTGATTGCCTAGTTCACTGCGCTATCACCTCCTTTGTAGGACCAAGACGTTGGATCAAGTGTGAAAATGCGCCTTCTGCAAACACCCCCGCATTATGTGCGTGGGGGCTGAAGCCGATGACTGCCATCTTTCAGATTATATTTACATATATGCTAAATGGCCGCATAGGAGGTATTATAATACTTGCAAGCACAAGTATAAAAAGCTTCTACAATTTATCAAAATATTGTTTTACAATAATGCTATTCGAATATAGTGTCCTTCGAGCACCGCGTCTCTATTAAACAAGCGCCTTGCAGAACTTCCTGAAAATAGTGCTCGGCAGGTACTCGGCTTCCATCCGAGTCTCGGGATGCAACAGCAGTGGCCTCCATTTCTGCCCAGTATGTCTTGACACGAGCAAGAGCCATCCGCGCACCCTCTATGCACGCTGACCTCTTCATCGCATTGATATGCGGTGCCGCACCAAGGAACTGATGCGCCAAGTTGAAATAACTTTTCGGCTCTGGCCTCTCTGGCCACAGATGACTCATGACATACTTCATGGCGAGTCCGGACAACCTATTAGGTCGGCCCATTCGGCCAAACGATCGGCTAATGACAGCGGATGCTCCAGATTGTGGAACTGCGACCAAAAGAGCTTTTCCACTTCGCGATCTTCTTGATCTCGGAAGTGTTCGGCCGCATCCGCGGCACTCGCTGCCAAATCCAGATAGGTGTCCGCCGTACTCCACATCCGGTCCAACGGAGCATGTTTAGGATCACATAACTTCCTCCGCAGCATAAAGGCTTTCCAGCCGCGATCTCTCCGGCCTGACGCAGCTCCTCCTTCATAGCCCTCATCGCAGAGCGAGCATCCTTGGCATCGGCAACGGCCTTCTCTAGGTCCGTCTGTTCCGCCCGATCTTCTTTTTCAAGAAGCTTGCAACGGTCAGCAGCGTTCTTCAGCTTCACGGCCATCTAGGCCATTTCCTTCTTGCTTTGGCAGTGAGCAGCCTGTTCGGCTTTCAGCTCTTCAATTGCCTTTCCGACAGCCGCATCACTTTTCCTGGCTTGCTCCTTCGCTCGGGAAAGTTCCGCCCGAAGATTCTCCATGGCGGCAGCACCATCTGCATCAAGCGCACACATTGTAAGATACTGGCATAAAGCTCCTCTTACCAGGTGCCGCGGGAGGAATTACATACCTTGCGCCTCGTCAAGCCGCTTGTTGACAAGCGCGATGTCGGCATCTGCCACGTCAAGTTGCCGCTTTAGCTCGGCAAATTCATCAGTCCAGCTTGCCACCGGACACTTTGCCACCTACGTATGAAGGCGGCATATTAGACCTGGGATTATGATCCTCGGCGCGTTGTCTCTTTTGACAATGCACAGAGTCTCAGGGGCTACTATCTACACAGGGCGCATCTTATTTATGCGCAACTGTCCAAAAAGGGTACATTATTTCGCGTACCTCAAAACCTGTCAGTAAACTCCTGACGGCCTCGTGCAATCCGCTCTCCGCGGATGAAATCCTCTCAATCACCGTACCCATCAATGCACGGTGCTCCTCTGAGATAGATGCTCGCCCTAGCAGATCCTTCAGCTCCTCCGACCGTGCACCAGACGGTGCCGGACTCGTCCGATGGCCCTTTTCGAAGGCCGGACGCGGAGGACTTTGGGGGGCCATATGACTGCCTTCCGGCCCTGCCGGATTCGGAGAAACCCTCCGCGACAATACCTCAGGGTCGCTCGCCTCGCGAGGCGGTACAACAGGGGGAGGCGTTCCACTCTCCATCATCTCCTGAAGAAGATCCCCCGAAGACGAGCTCTGCTGAGAAGGACTAAGGTCCGAGCTACAAGGTAAATTTCGATTACTTTTCTCAGATATAAAGCAAGGATTTCTCTCTTTCCTTAAAAAGAAAACTCCTCTCTACTTACGGCTTGGTGGAGGGCTGATCCCGTTGAGGGCATAATTAGGCCGAAGTATCCCCCAGCACAGGACCCTCTGGCGAAGATTTCTTCCCCCGCTTTGAGGCCATGGTCTCCGGGTGTTCAGAGGCGGTCCTCTTCTTCCCCCGAGGAGAGGAATTTTCGATTCCTCCCTTCCGGACAACCTCCTTCGAGGAGGCTGTAGCTTCCTTGTCCCCTCCCTCGCTTTCCTTTGAAGGCACAACCTCCAACATCCTGACTAGCACGGGAACCGGCGTGGTCTCGGGGAGGGGGGCCGGACACCTGATTAGCTTTGCTTTCGCTATCCACTCCTGTTTAAAGGACACCTATTTTAGGGGCAATTTTATGATAAATATACAGATAGTGAGTCCGCGCACAAGGCTACTTACTTGAGTATCCGGACGATTGCAGCTTAGACATCCGTCCTCCGTAGAATCCGGACACACTACTTGTGGTCCGAAGAACAATTTGTACATCTCCACGGGCGTCATGCCAAGAAAATGTTGGAGAACTCGTGGTCCCACCGGGTTGAACTCCCACAGGCGGAGGGGGCGACGTTTGTAGCGCAGAACTCGGCGAATTAACATAACCTGCGTCGCCACGACCAGACTGATGTCTCTTTCTAGGAGATCTCGGATGCGGCCCTGCAATAGGGGCACGTCCTTTGCCAGCCCCCGGTCCAGCCCCTTATTGACCCATGACGCCAGTCGTGGCGGGGACCCGAGTGGAAAGTAGGCAGCGCCACCCACTTGGTGCTCCTGGGAGCTGTGACATAAAACCACCCTCGTTGCCATAAGCTAGACTCCCCTGGAAAAGAGCCCTCAGGCCATGGAGCACCAGCATTCTTTCTTATAAAAGCACCTCCGCACTCCGCGTGCCGTCCCTCGATCATCTTCGGCTCTACTTTGAAGGTTTTGAGCCATAGTCCGAAGTGAGGAGTAATACGGAGGAAGGCTTCACACACGACGATGAATGAGGAAATATGGAGGATGGACTCTGGAGCTAAATCGTGAAATTCCATCCCATAATAAAACATGAGCCCCCTCATGAAGGGATCTGTCGGGAATCCTAGCCCCCGAAGGAAGTGAGACATGAACACCACACTCTCACCAAGCTTGGGAGTGGGAATGACCTGCCCTTGAGCAGGCAGCCTATGCGAGATTCCGCCGGTCAAGAACCTGGCCTCTCTCAACTTCAACACGTCCTCCTCCGTGACGGAGGAGGGCATCCATCGGCCTCGAAGGTCAGAACCGGACATTGTCGAAGGTCCGAAGCGCCTGAAATCTGGAGCCTTGGGTGTTAGAACTCGAGGCGAAGGGCGAACTCATTTGAGATTGAAAGAAAGGAGTAAGGCCTTGGTCTCTTTATAAGAGGTTGAATACCAAGGGCCCTCCCCGTGACCGTTTGGGACTCGCCTTTGATCGAGAAAACATACCAACGGGTACGGTTCGGTTCCCCACGCCCGTATTGATGAGAATCCTAGAATAAGGGGACACGATCTCTGCTTTGACAAGGCGTACCAAGGAAACTACTTCGCTAAACGCGCTGAGGTGGGACCATAAAATGATTTGAATAAAGACTTGGCCGTGGTGTGATGTCACGCTACGGAATACATCAGCAGATTAGATTTGTGTAAATATTATTCTCTCTGTGGCAATATGTGGAAACTTATTTTGCAGAGCCGGACACTACCTTTGTGTTCAAAATCTTCTATGAAGTACTTGGAGGAGGAACCCGCCTTGCAATGCCGAAGACAATCTGCACGCTGGACTCGTCATCATTGAAGCCTGGTTCAGGGGCTACTGAGGGAGTCCTGGGTTCTGGGGTGTTCGGATAGCCGGACTATACCTTCGGTCGGACTCCTAGACTATGAAGATTCAAGATTGAAGACTTCGTCCCATGTCCGGAAGGGACTTTCCTTGGCGTGGAAGGCAAGCTTGGCGATACGGATATGTAGATCTCCTACCATTGTAACCGACTCTGTGTAACCCTAGCCCTCTCCGGTGTCTATATAAACCGGAGGGTTTTAGTCCGTAAGACGAATAACAATCATACCATAGGCTAGCTTCTAGGGTTTAGCCTCCTTGATTTCGTTGTAGAACTACTCTTGTACTACCCATATCATCAATATTAATCAACCAGGACGTAGGGTTTTACCTCCATCAAGAGGGCCCGAACCTGGGTAAAACATTGTGTCCCCTGCCTCCTGTTACCATCCGCCTAGACGCACAGTTCGGGACCCCCTACCCGAGATCCACCGGTTTTAACACCGATAGGGCCCCTCTCCCCCTCTCCTCCGGTGGCACCGGAACGCCGCCGTGGCCATCATCATCATCACCGCGATCTTCACCAACACCTCCACCATCTTCACCAACATCTCCATCACCTTCCCCCCTCTATCTACAGCGGTCTACTCTCCCGCAACCCTCTGTACCCTCTACTTGAACATGGTGCTTTATGCTTCAAATTATTATCCAATGATGTGTTGCCATCCTATGATGTCTGAGTAGATTTTCGTTGTCCTATCGGTGGTTGATGAATTGCTATGGTTGATTTAATTTGCTTGTGGTTATGTTGCTGTCCTTTGGTGCCCATCATATGATTGCGCGCGTGGATCACACCATAGGGTTAGTTGTATGTTGATAGGACTATGTATTGGAGGGCAAGAGTGACAGAAGCTTCAACCTAGCATAGAAATTGATGCATACGGGATTGATGGGGGACCAATATATCTTAATGCTATGGTTGGGTTTTACCTTAATGAACATTAGTAGTTGCGGATGCTTGCTAATAGTTCCAATCATAAGTGCATAGAATTCCAAGTCAGGGATGACATGCTAGCAATGGCCTCTCCCACATAATACTTGCTATCGGTCTAGTAAAGTAGTCAATTGCTTAAGGGACAATTTCGCAACTCCTACCACCACTTTTCTACACTCGCTATATTTACTTTAGCTGCTTCTTTACCTTAATAGCCCCTAGTTTTATTTTCGTGCTCTTTACTTTCTTGCAAGCCTTTCCGAAAACAGCTATAAAGTACTTCTAGTTTCATACTTGTTCTAGGTAAAGCGAACGTCAAGCGTGCGTAGAGTTGTATCGATGGTCGATAGAACTTGACGGAATATTTGTTCTACCTTTAGCTCCTCGTTGGGTTCGACACTCTTACTTATCGAAAACTGTTGCGATCCCCTATACTTGTGGGTTACCAAGACCTTTTTCTGGTGCCGTTGCTAGGGAGCAATAGCGTGGGGTGAATATTCTCCTGTGTGCTTGTTTGATTTATCACTAAGTAATTTTTATTTGCTGTTCTTAGTTGTTTCCTATCTTTAGTTATGGGTAGGAAACGCAAAATACCAAAAAATTAGTTGTACCTACTGAACCAATGGTTGAAGAACCAATCAAAATCTATCACACTGCTGAAGCTTATTACTTGGATCATCTTCGATCCCTATGTGCTCGTGCTGAAACCCCAACTAGTTTAGTCGAGGGCAAATCCTTAGATGAGCATGCTTGTTATGTGCGACACCGTATATCTGAAAAAGGGAAACTATTATGGGGTCAAATTCAACGTTTGCAATGCTATGCTTGGAATTTATGTGAAATATATGATTTTACTTGTTGTTCTGAAAACCCTAAGAAACACCTTCCCTACCAATGTGAGTTTATTGATAATGGAATCTTATCTTCATATGCTAAGGGTGTTTATAATTACTATGATGTTCAACAAATTGAAGAATTTGTTACTTTTAAGGGTGCTTTTGAAATTGCTTCTTTGATTGAAAAGTATGATGGTACTCTTTACAAATCTGAAAATTTTGCCATATTTAAATATTGCTATGATAATTATGCTTCTAATGCCTATGTTGAACTATATATTGAGGGCTACTCCACTGTCCAAGAAGAAACTAATATTTTGCAGGAGTCCATGGAAGAAGAAATTGATGAAACTGTGAGCTCATTGGATGAAAAAGATGAGGAGGAGGGCGAAGAACAAAAGGAGGAAGAGCGGATTGATCACCCGTGCCCACCTTCTAATGAGAGTAACTCTTCAACTCATACATTGTTTAATTCCCCTTCATGCTTACTGAAGGATGATTGCTATGATGACTGTTATGATCCTGTTGATTCTTTTGAAATATCCCTTTTTGATGATGCTTGCTATGCTTGTGGCCAAGATTCCAATATGAATGATGCTTATGGAGATGAAATTTCTATAGTTCCTTATGTTAAACATGAAATTGTTGCTATTGCACCCACGCATGATAGTCCTATTATCCTTTTGAATTCTCCCGACTACACTATATCGGAGAAGTTTGTACTTATTAAGGATTATATTGATGGGTTGCCTTTTATCGTTGCACATGATGATTTTGATGAATATAATATGCATGTGCTTTCTGCTCCTACTTGCAATTATTATGAGAGAGGAACTATATCTCCACCTCTCTATGTTCCAATACGATAAAATTGCAAGAAACTGTTTATACTATGCATTGGCCTTTACTATGTGTGCATGAATTGTTCTTTTATGACATGCCGATGCATAGGAAGAGAGTTAAACTTCGTCATTGCTTGATATATGTTACTTTGTGCTCACTACTAAACTACAAATCATTGCTAATTAAAATTGGGTTTGATATACCTTGGGATCCGGGTGAATTCACTACTTGAGCACTATATGCCGAGCTTAATGGCTTTAAAGAAAGCGCTGCCAGGGAGACAACCTGGAAGTTTTAGAGAGTCATTTATTTCTGTTGAGTTCTTTCATATAGTTTTAAAACAACAAAAATAAAGAGGGGAACCCAAAACTTTTTCAAAAAAGGAAAGCGAAAGTGAGAAAGACAAGCATTGTTGAAGTGGGAGCTAGCCTTGAACTTTGTTCATGCTCACGAAAACTTTGTGAATCTTGATTACAGAAACTTTTCAATAAAAATAATTATCGGCTTGTACAATTTCATTGTGTTATAAAAATAATGTGCCAAGGTTTGCCTTTAGGATGTTTACATTTTCTTGATGGTTTGTACGGTGCAGGACAGAAACTTTGGCTGTAGTGTGCGATTTTAAATTTTTAGCTGGAACGTAAAATGGTTCTTATTCTTTTTGCACTGTCTTACTATACAAATTGTTTATTTTTCCAAATTGTGGCAGAATTTTTAAAGTATCAGAAGTATGGTGAATGTACAAATTGCTACAGACTGCTCTGTTTTAGACAGATTCTGTTTTTGATGCATAGTTTGCTTGTTTTGATGAAACTATCAATTTATATCAGTGGATTAAGCCATGGAAAAGATATATTACAGTAGACACAATGCAAAAACAAAATATGAATTGGTTTGCAACAGTACCTAGAGTAGTGATTTGCTTTATTATACTAACGGATCTTACCGAGTTTTCTGTTGAAGTTTTGTGTGGATGAAGTGTTCGATAATTGAGAAGGTCTCGATGTGAGAAGAAGGAATAGAGGAAAGAGCTCAAGATTGGGGATGCCCGAGGCACCCCAAGTAAATATTCAAGGAGACTCAAGCGTCTAAGCTTGGGGATGCTGGGGAGGCATCCCCTCTTTCTTCAACAAGTATCGGTATGTTTTCGGATTCGTTTCGTACATGTGATATGTGCAATCTTGGAGCGTATTTTGCATTTAGGTTTTTATTTTTATTTTTATGCACCATGCTGGTATGAGATAGTCCTTGGTTGATTTATAGAATGCTCATTGCACTTCACTTATATCTTTTGAGTATGGCTTTATGGAATGCCTCATGTGCTTCACTTATATCATTTGAAGTTTGGATTGCCTCTTTCTCTTCACTTGGACAACCGCCATTTGTAGAATGCTCTTTTGCTTCACTTATATTTGTTAGAGCACAGGCATATCTTTTGTAGAAAGAATTAACTCTCTTGCTTCACTTATATCTATTTAGAGAGATGACAGGAATTGGTCATTCACATGGTTAGTCATAAAATCCTACATAAAACTTGTAGATCACTGAATATGATATGTTTGATTCCTTGCAATAGTTTTGCGATATAAAGATGGTGATATTAGAGTCATGCTAGTGGGTAGTTGTGGATTGTAGAAATACTTGTGTTGAAGTTTGTGATTCCCGTAGCATGCACGTATGGTGAACCGTTATGTGATGAAGTCGGAGCATGATTTATTTATTGATTGTCTTCCTTATGAGTGGCGGTCGGGGATGAGCGATGGTCCTTTCCTACCAATCTACCCCCCTAGGAGCATGCGCGTAGTACTTTGTTTCGATGACTAATAGATTTTTGCAATAAGTATGTGAGTTCTTTATGACTAATGTTGAGTCCATGGATTATACACACTCTCACCCTTCCACCTTTGCTAGCCTCTCTAGTACCGCGCAACTTTCGCCGGTACCATAAACCCACCATATATCTTCCTCAAAACAGCCACCATACCTACCTATCATGGCATTTACATAGCCATTCCGAGATATATTGCCATGCAACTTCTATCATCATCATATATATGACTTGAGCATCATTGTCATATTGGTTTGCATGATCGTATGATAGCTAGCATGATGTTTTCATGGCTTATCCGTTTTTTAATTTCATTGCTATGCTATATCATTGCACATCCCGGTACACCGCCGGAGGCATTCATATAGAGTCATATCTTTGTTCTAGATATCGAGTTGTAATATCGAGTTGTAAGTAAATAAAAGTGTGACGATCATCATTATTAGAGCATTGCCCCAGTGAAGAAAGGATGATGGAGACTATGATTCCCCGACAAGTCGGGATGAGACTCTGAACGAAAAAAAAATAAAAAAATAAAAAAAGAGAAAGGCCAAAAAAAGAGAAGGCCCCAAAAAAGAGAAAACAAAAAATGAGAGAAAAAGAGAGAAGGGGCAATGTTACTATCCTTTTTCCACACTTGTGCTTCAAAGTAGCACCATGTTCTTCATATAGAGGGTCTTTTGAGTTATCACTTCCATATACTAGTGGGAACTTTCATTATAGAACTTGGCTTGTATATTCCAACGATGGGCTTCCTCAAATGCCCTAGGTCTTCATGAGCAAGCAAGTTGGATGCACAACCACTTAGTTTCAGTTTGAGCTTTCATATACTTATAGCTCTAGTGCATCCGTTGCATGGAAATCCCTACTCATTCACATTGATATCTATTGATGGGCATCTCCATAGCCCGTTAATACGCCTAGTTGATGTGATACTATCTTCTCCTTTTTGTCACCTCCACCATCATATTCTATTCCACCTATAGTGATATGTCCATGGCTCACGCTCATGTATTGCGTGGAAGTTGAAAAGGTTTGAGAACGTCAAAAGTATGAAACAATTGCTTGGCTTGTCATCGGGGTTGTGCATGATTTGAATATTTTTCGTGGTGAAGATGGAGCATAGCCAGACTATATGATTTTGTAGGGATAACTTTCTTTGGCCATGTTATTTTGAAAATGCATGATTGCTTTATTAGTATGCTTGAAGTATTATTGTTTTTATGTCAAATGATAGACTATTGCTTTGAATCACTCGTATCTTAATATTCATGCCATGATTAGATTACATGATCAAGATTATGCTAGGTAGCATTCCACATCAAAAATTATTTTTTTTTATCATTTACCTACTCGAGGACGAGCATGAATTGAGCTTGGGGATGCTGATACGTCTCCGTCGTATCTATAATTTTAGATTGTTCCATGCCAATATTATTCAACTTTCACATACTTTTTGGCAACTTTTTATATTATTTCTGGGACTAACATATTGATCTAGTGCCCAGTGCTAGTTCCTGTCTGTTGCATGTTTTTGGTTTCGCAGAATATCCATATCAAACGGAGTCCAAACGGGATAAAAATGGACGGGGCTTATTTTTGGGAAATATGGAAAATTCGGAAGGAAAATCAACGCGAACCAGTGCTCGAGGTGGTCATGAGGCAGGGGACGCCCCCCCTTAGGGCGCGCCCCTACCCTCGTGAGACCACCATAAGGCGGTTGACGCTCTTCTTTTGCCGCAAGAAATCTAATATTCGGAAAAAAAAATCACGGCGATGGGCTTGTGGTTATGTTGCTATCCTTTGGTGCCCATCATATGATTAAGCGCGTGGATCACACCATAGGGTTAGTTGTATGTTGATAGGACTATGTATTGGAGGGCAAGAGTGACAGAAGCTTCAACCTAGCATAGAAATTGATGCATACGGGATTGAAGGGGGACCAATATATCTTAATGCTATGGTTGGGTTTTACCTTAATGAACAGTAGTAGTTGCGGATGCTTGCTAATAGTTCCAATCATAAGCGCATAGAATTCCATGTCAAGGATGATATGCTAGCAGTGGCCTCTCCCACATAATACTTGCTATCGGTCTAGTAAAGTAGTCAATTGCTTAAGGGACAATTTTGCAACTCCTACCACCACTTTTCCACACTCGCTATATTTACTTTAGTTGCTTCTTTACCTTAACAACCCCTAGTTTTATTTTCGTGCTCTTTACTTTCTTGCAAGCCTTTCCGAAAACAGCTATAAAGTACTTCTAGTTTCATACTTGTTCTAGGTAAAGCGAACGTCAAGCGTGCGTAGAGTTGTATCGGTGGTCGATAGAACTTGAGGGAATATTTGTTCTACCTTTAGCTCCTCGTTGGGTTCGACACTCTTACTTATCGAAAACTGTTGCGATCCCCTATACTTGTGGGTTATCAGTTGGCCTAACTAAACCAAAGATTCAAAGAAGAAATACGAGGCTATAAGTAATCATGCATATAAGAGATCAAAGATCTCAAATAAATTTCATGGATAAAAACATAGATCTGATCATAAACTCAAAGATCATCGGATCCCAACAAACACACCGCAAAAAGAGTTACATCAAATAGATCTCCAAGAGACCATTGTATTGAGAATCAAAAGAGAGAGAGAGAGAGAGAGAGAGAGAGGAAGCCATTGCTACCTCTTAAGCACTGCGTTGGTTTTCCCTTGAAGAGGAAAGGGTGATGCAGCAAAGTAGCGTAAGTATTTCCCTCAGTTTTTGAGAACCAAGGTATCAATCCAGTAGGAGACTACACGCAAGTCCCTCGTACCTACACAAACAAATAAGAACCTCGCAACCAACGCGATAAAGGGGTTGTCAATCCCTTCACGGTCACTTACGAGAGTGAGATCTGATAGAGATAATAAGATAAATATTTTTGGTATTTTTATGATATAGATAGGAAAATAAAGATTGCAAAATAGATGGGAACTTATATGATAAAAGATAGACCCGGGGGCCATAGGTTTCACTAGTGGCTTCTCTCAAGATAGCTAAGTATTATGTGGGCGAACAAATTACTATCGACCAATTGATAGAAAAGTACATGATTATGAGAATATCTAGGCATGATCATGTATATAGGCATCACGTCCACGACAAGTAGACCGAAACGATTCTGCATCTACTACTATTACTCCACACATCAACTGCTATCCAGCATGCATCTAGAGTATTAAGTTCATAAGAACAGAGTAACGCATTAGGAAAGATGACATGATGTAGAGGGATAAACTCAAGCAATATGATATAAACCCCATCTTTTTATCCTCGATGGCAACAATACAATGCGTGCCTTGTTGCCCCTGCTGTCACTGGGAAAGGACAGCGCAAGATTGAACCCAACGCTAAGCACTTCTCCCATTGCAAGAAAGATCATTCTAGTAGGCCAAACCAAACTGATAATTCGAAGAGACTTGCAAAGATAACCAATCATACATAAAAGATTTCATAGAAGAATCAAATATTGTTCATAGATAAACTTGATCATAAAACCACAATTCATCGGATCTCGACAAACACATCGCAAAAAAGAATTACATCGAATAGATCTCCAAGAAGATCGAGGATAACATTGTATTGAGATCCAACGAGAGAGAAGAAGCCATCTAGCTAATAACTATGGACCCGAAGGTCTGTGGTAAACTACTCACACATCATCGGAGAGGCTATGGTGTTGATGTAGAAGCCCTCCGTGATCGATTCCCCCTCTGGCGGAGCTCCGGAAAAGGCCCCAAGATGGGATCTCTTGGGTACAGAAGTTTGCGGCGGTGGAAATAGGGTTCCGTGGTGCTCCTGGATGTTTTCAGGGTATATGGATATATATAGGAGGAAGAAGTGGGTCGGTGGAGCTGCGAGGGGCCCACGAGGGTGGGGGGCGCCTCCCTGCCTCGTGGCCGCCTCATTTCTTTCTTGACGTGTACTCCAAGTCCCCTGGATCATGTTTGTTCCAAAAATAACTCTCCCGAAGGTTTAATTCCGTTTGGATTCCGTTTGATATTCCTTTTCTGCGGAACACTGAAATAGGCAAAAAACAGCTATTTGCACTAGGCCATGGGTTAGTAAGTTAGTCCCAAATATAATATAAAAGTGTATAATAAAGCCCATTAAACATCCAAAACAGATAATATAATAGCATGGAACAATCAAAAATTATAGATACGTTGGAGACGTATCAAGCATCCTCAAGCTTAATTCCTGCTCGTCCTCGAGTAGGTAAATGATAAAAAACAGAATTTTTGATGTGGAATGCTACCTAACATAATTCTCAATGTAATTTTCTTTATTGTGGCATGAATATTCAGATCTGAGAGATTCAAGACAAAAGTTTAATATTGACATAAAAATAATAATACTTAAAGCATACTAACTAAGCAATCATGTCTTCTTGAAATAACATGGCAAAAGAAAGTTCATCCCTACAAAATCATATAGTTTGGTCATGCTCCAATTTTTTCACACAAGAATTCTCTCATCAAGCACAACCCCGATGACAAGCCAAGAAATTGTTCATACTTTAGTAATCTCAAACTTTTTTCAATCTTCACACAATACATGAGCGTGAGCCATGGATATAGCACTATGCGTGGAATATAATATGATGATAGGGGTTATGTGGAGAAGACAAAAAAGGAGAAAGTCTCACATTGACGCGGCTAATCAATGGGCTAGGGAGATATCCATCAATTGATGTCAATGCAAGGAGTAGGGATTGCCATGCAATGGATGCACTAGAGCTATAAATGTATGAAAGCTCAACAAAACAAACTAAGTGGGTGTGCATCCAACTTGCTGTTGGAATATACAAGCCAATTGCTATAATGAAAAATTCCCACTAGTATATGAAAGTGACAAAACAAGAGACTCTCTATCATAAATATCATGGTGCTACTTTGAAGCACAAGTGAGGAAAAGGAGGATAGTAGCATTGTCCCTTTTTATTTTCTCTTTTTTTTCTTTTTTGGGCCTTTTTTTATTTGGCCTTTCTCTTTTTTTTATTTGGGACAATGCTCTATTAATGATAATCATCACACTTCTATTTATTTACAACTCAATGGTTACAACTCGATACTAAAACAAAATATGACTATATATAAATGCCTCCGACGGTGTACCGGGAAGGGCAATGAATTAAGAGTGACATGCATGATAAATTATGCATGGTGGCTTTGCCACAAATACGATGTCAACTACATGATCATGCAAGGCAATATGACAATGATGAAGCGTGTCATAAATGAAACGGTGGAAAGTTGCATGGCAATATATCTCAGAATGGCTATGGAAATGCCATAATAGGTAGGTATGGTGGCTGTTTTGTGGAAGATATAAGGAGGTTTATGTGTGATAGAGCGTGATCATATCACGGGGTTTGGATGCACCGGCGAAGTTTGCACCAACTCTCAAGGTGAGGAAGGGCAATGCACGGTACCAAAGAGGCTAGCAATGATGGAAAGGTGAGAGTGCGTATAATCCATGGACTCAACATTAGTCATAAAGAACTCACATACTTATTGCAAAAATCTACAAGTCATCAAAAACCAAGCATTACGCGCATGCTCCTAGGGGGATAGATTGGTAGGTAAAGACCATCGCTCGTCCCCGACCGCCACTCATAAGGAAGACAATCAAAGAACACCTCATGTTTCAAATTTGTTACACAACGGTTACCATACATGCATGCTACGGGACTTGCAATCTTCAACACAAGTATTTCTCAAATTCACAACTACTCAACTAGAACACTCTAATATCACCATCTTTATATCTCAAAACAATTATCAAGTATCAAACTTCTCATAGTATTCAATGCACTTTTTATGATAGTTTTTATTATACCGATCTTGGATGCCTATCATATTAGGAGTAATTTTATAACCAAAGAAAATTACCATGCTGTTCTAAAGGACTCTCAAAATAATATAAGTGAAGCATAAGAGATCAATAATTTCTATAAAATAAAACCACCACCGTGCTCTAAAAGATATAAGTGAAGCACTAGAGCAAAATTATCTAGCTCAAAAGATACAAGTGAAGCACAAAGAGTATTGTAATAAATTCCGATTCATGTGTGTCTCTCCCAAAAGGTTTGTACAGCAAGTATGATTGTGTTCAACTAAAAAGCAAAGACTCAAATCATACAATACGCTCCAAGAAAAACACATATCATGTGGTGAATAAAAATATAGCCTCAAGTAAAGTTACCGATGGAAGAAGACAAAAGAGGGGATGCCTTCCGGGGCATCCCCAAGCTTAGGCTTTTGGTTGTCCTTAAATTTTACCTTGGGGTGCCTTGGGCATACCCAAGCTTAGGCTCTTGCCACTCCTTATTCCACAATCCATCAAATCTTTACCCAAAACTTGAAAACTTCACAACACAAAACTCAATAGAAGATCTCATGAGCTCCGTTAATATAAGAAAACAAACCACCACTTAAGGTACTATAATGAACTCATTATTTATTTATATTGGTGTTAAACCTACTGTATTCCAACTTCTCTATGGTTCATACCCTCCGATACTAGCCATAGATTCATCAAAATAAGCAAACAACACACGGAAAACAGAATCTGTCAAAAACAGAACAATCTGTAGTAATCTGTAGGTTTCGAATACTTCTGTAACCCCAAAAATTCTGAAATAAATCGGTGGACATGAGGAATTTTTCTATTAATAATCTTCAAAAAAGTCAACCTAATCGCACTCTCCAGTAAAAATGGCAGCAAATCTCGTGAGCGGTAAAGTTTCTGTTTTTTACAGCAAGATCACAAAAACTTCCCCCAAGTCTTCCCAAAGGTTCTACTTGGCCGAAACACTAATTAAAAGCATAAAACCACATCTAAACAGAATCTAGATGAATTATTTATTGCTAAACATAACCAAAAACAAGAAACAAAAATAAAATTGGGTTGCCTCCCAACAAGCGCTATCGTTTAACGCCCCTAGCTAGGCATAAAAGCAAGAATAGATCTAGGTATTATCATCTTCGGTATGCAATCCATAAGTGGCTCTCATAATAGATTCATAAGGTAATTTAATTTTCTTTCTAGGAAAGTGTTCCATGCCCTTCCTTAACGGAAATTGGAATCTAATATTCCCTTCTTTCATATTAATAATTGCACCAATCGTTCTAAGGAAAGGTCTACCAAGAATAATAGGACATGTAGGATTGCAATCTATATCAAGAACGATGAAATCTATGGGAACATAATTCCTACTTTCAACAATAAAAACATCATTAATCCTTCCCATAGGTTTCTTAATAGTGGAATCCGCGAGGTGCAAATTTAGAGAACAATCATCAAATTCACGGAAACCTAACACATCACACAAAGTTTTTGGAATCGTGGAAACGCTAGAACCCAAATCACATAAAGCATAGCATTCATGATCTTTAATTTTAATTTTAATAGTAGGTCCCACTCATCATGAAGTTTTCTAGTAATAGAAACTTCTAATTCAAGCTTTTCTTCATAAGATTGCATTAAATCATCAACAATATGTTTGGTAAAAGCTTTATTTTGACTATAAGCATGTGGAGAATTTAGCACGGATTGCAACAAGGAAATAAAATCTATCAAAGAGCAATTATCATAGTTAAATTCCTTGAAATCCAAAATATTGGGTTCATTGCTATGTAAAGGTTTGACCTCTCCAATCCCACTTTTACCAAATTTTGCATCCAGATCTTTTTTTTCGAGAAAACGCAAAGGACTCTTTGCATTTCATTTCATTGAAAAGATGAGAAGATACAATCCTCCTAGGAGGTGGTGGTTACATGGATTGGCAACCTATCAGTGGACATCCTAGTTGGTGGGGAGGACTACCCTGAGACCCAAAGCACCAGCTTGTGCCCAACATTTGGCTTTGGCCTTAATCCTATCTACGAGTGCGGTAACCGAGGGGCGCGCATTGTCGAAGACGCACTCGTAGCGTTGTTTCCAAATCACCCAAGGGACGAGCATGGTGATAGATTGCTGGCCTTTCCGTAGCGCATGTGGGGTCTTCCCTTTCATTCGTTACCACCAGCCCGTGAGGGTGGGCTCATTGCTTGGCGGTTGAGAAGGTATCCTCGCCCAAGCCAGCACGCCGTGCCAGACCTGCCGCATAAACGGGCATTCCAGGAGCAGGTGCCACATTGACTCTGGGGCCTGATCATAGAGGAGGCATCATGGATGGTGCTGTAGGCCGCGACGGGCTAGTCTCTCCGCCGTCCAGCACCGGTCCTGGCTAGCCAACCAGTGAAAGAAATGTACACAGTGCAGTGCCCAGCTCTTCCAGGTAAGCTTCCAGTAGGGGCATTTCATGGATCCATGGAAGGTTGCGGCGTAGCATGACCGTGCCGTGTAGTTGCCACTAGTCGTCCATCTCCTGAGCATTCGGTCGGGCCGGTTTGATAGGCTGATCTGCTGCACGGCCTGCCACAGTCTGAGATATTGGCCAATCTCGTGGATCCCTATCACTCCTTGAATGTCACGAGCCCAAGCATTGCCCGCTAGGCCTGCGGCCACCGTTGTCAACTTGCGTCGCCGGTTGGGAATGCATTGGTAGAGTGCTGGCGCGAGCTCCCGCACGGACTGGCGGTTGAGCCATCGGTCATCCCAGAACAATGCCGTCTGTCCATCGCCAAGCTCCATGGTCGTCGATGCGAAGAACAACGCGCGCTCCTCGCGGGAAAACTGGAGGTCGAGGCCTCGCCATGTGCGGTCGTCGTCCGTGTGGGAGAACCACATCCAGCGCAGGTGCAGCGCTAGGCCGGCACGCTCCAGGTCCTGAACCCCGAGCCCGCTGTACTCGAGCGGGCGGCACACACATCGCCAGTTGACGTGGCAGTGTCCGCCATTAGCAGCAGCGCGCCCAGCCCACAAGAAGCCGCGCTGGATCTTTTCGAGCTATCTCAAGGTCTTCTTGGGCGGCGCGAACACGAGCAGGTGATGTATCGGGATTGCGGCGAGCAACGATTTGACCAAAGCCAGCCGCCCGGTTTTGTTCATGAGCCATGCCTTCCATGTGGGGAGCCGAGAGGCCATCGAGTCGACGAGGGGTTCTAGTTGGGCAGCTGAGGTGCGGCGTAGCGTGAGAGGGATGCCAAGATAAGTAATGGGTAGCTCCGCTTTCGCGCATCCCACCTGATCAATTGTTGCATCCGCCTCGGGGTCGCCATTGAAAACGATGGCGGAGCGTTTGGCATAGTTGACTCGGAGGCCGCTAGCTTCACTGAATGTGGCTAGGATCGCGCGGATGGCCTCCACGTTGTCTTGCGTGGCGTGGCAGAATAGCATCACGTCGTCGGCATACAAGGATATGGCCGGAATGTCTCGTCGGGGGTGCAGCCGCTGCAGTATGCCGGCGTCGTGGGCATGGCTGATTAGACGTCCAAGGATGTCCACGGCGAGCACGAAGAGCTGCGGAGAAACGGGGTCTCCCTGGCGCAGCCCGCGCGCAGCGATGCCACACTGGCGGTCCCGGCTCACCATTGATCATGATTCAGGTGCTCAAAGACGATAGCAAGATCGCGAGCCACTCCCTGAAGCGCGGTCTGAATCCATATTGGCCAACAGCCTCAAAAAGGAAGGGCCATGATAGGGAGTCGAAGGCGCGCGTTAGGTCGAGCTTGAGCATCGCTCTCGGAGCCCCAAGTTGGTGCAACAGCTTCATCAATTGCCGGACGAGGACAAAGTTGTTGTGCAGGCTCCGTCCCGGGATGAAAGCGTTCTGGTTGTGGCTGACCAAGTTTCCCAGTCTGGGCGCTAGGCGGAGCGATAGCACCTTCTCGAAGATCTTCGCCACAAGGTGAATGAGGCATATTGGCCGATAGTCGCGTAGTTGGCACGCATCTGCCCACTTTGGGAGTAATGTTAAGAGGGCCTGGTTGAGCTTGCTGAATCCACGACCGTGCAGCTCAAAGAGCTGCTGGAAGACGTCGAAAAAGTCTTGCTTGATGATGCTCTATCAGGCCCGCAAGAATTCCGCGGTAAATCCGTCCGGCCCCGGCGCCTTGCGAGCCGGGGGGCGCTTGACGGCGTCCCAAATCTCCTCCGGGCTGAATGGTGCCTCAAGGTCAGTCAGGTCATGGGGCTCGATGATCTGCGATAGATCCAGCGTGTGGTTGCGGGCGACGGAGGAGCCAAGGAGCTCATCAAAGTACGCGAAGGCCGCTTGGGCCATCCCCTCCTGATCGGTGATCACTTGTCCGTCGACCACAAGGCGGAATATGTGATTCTTCTGTCGGCGGAATGAACATTGCCGGTGGAAGTAGGCTGTGTTAGCATCGCCGTCTTTGAGCATGGTGATCCGCGCCCATTGCCTCGCGATCGTGCGCTTGAGAGAAGCCAGCCCCAAGTATGAGATCTTGAGCTGTTTTCGCAGCCAATCTTCTGGGGGGAGAGCACACGGTCTTCCTGGGCCTTGTCAAAGCGCGATATGAGCTCACGGGAAAAGGCCATCTTGTCATGAATGCAACCTTTGGACTTGGCGCTCCAACTCGTCAGTGAGCAGGCCGTGCTCTAGAGGCGCAGCATGAGATGCCAGAAAGGGTCCGGGTCGTGCACCGATCCCCAAGCCGCCGCAACCGTGTCGTGGAATCCGTCAAGCCACAACCAGAAATCCTCAAAATGGAACCTCCGATGTGCTGCATGCATGGGTGCGCAATCAAGGAGGAGCGGGCAATGGTCGGACACGACGGAGGCGAGGCATCTCAAGTGGCAGCCGCCATGCGCGTCCTCCCAGTCCGTGGTGCAAAACACGTGGTCCAGGTGCACCAGGGTGGGCGGAGTTTGCTCGTTGGACCACGTGAATCTTCTTCCATTGAGATATACCTCCTGGAGCGTGAGGTCGTTGATGAGGCGGCAGAATTTTCCCATCATGCGGCGGTTCAGGTTGCCGTTATTTTTGTCTTCGTTGTGTAGGATCAAGTTGAAGTCACCGCAAAGCATCCATGGCCCGGGGCAGTCCGCGCGTATATCGCGTATTTCCTACAGGAAGGCGATCTTTTTCGTGTCCTCTTGGGGGTCGTAAACGTTGGACATCCACCATGGCATGCCACTGGCCGCGGCCACTCTTGTCGTGATGGCGTTCGCGGTGAACAGGGGGTCAGTGATCGACACGACCCTACTCCTCCACGCGAGCAGGATACCTCTCCTCGTGCCATTCGCCGGGAGGTACGTGTAGTCGTCAAACTCCAAACCGAGGGTATCAAGGACAATGGACGAGCACATCAAAGCCACTTTAGTTTCTTGTAGGCATACAATGGAGGCTCCGGTGGTGTTAAGCAGCGATCTAACAGCATAGCGCCGGGCACGCGCGTTAAGGCCACGCACATTCCATATAGCTATCTTGAGGTCGTGATCCATGGGTGCACATGATCGACAGGGGTGGACATCGCAATAGCCCTATGGCGAGCCGGCCAACCGAGCGGTGGCCATCGCAGCAGCCGCGGTAGAGAAGTCCGCGGGTAGTTCTCGGTCTACAAGGGCAGCGATGGCCGTGAGCACCGAGAGCGGGATTGGTGCCACGAACATATCGTCATACGCCTTCATCTCGGCAGTGGTGATACTCTAGTTGGTCCCGACAATCCCTAGCGTGCGGAGGATCTGAACTTGCGCACGGCACTCAGCAGTGGGTGGTGCAGCTGACGAGACGGAGATGGTGGCCGATCGGCCATGTCTGGGAGAGAAGTTCAGCGGGCGGCGTGGTTTTTTCCCCGGGGTTGGCAAAGCCGCGGTAATGTGCTTCATTGCGGCTGTGAGAAACTCGCCTAGAGTCCAAGTCTTCGGCATGCAGGGGCGTGCGCGGGATCGTCGCAGCGTGATTGGCGGCGACGCGAATCTCCCCGGCGTCGGACGTGGGAAGCCATGTTGGGCTTCTGTCGGCATGGGGGCAACGAGACCCACGACGGCCTCCTGTGTGGTGGGCCGGGCTTGGGGCGTGGCCAGCCGTGACGCGGGCGTCGTTGGCACGGGATTGGGCGGTTGCGAGGCTGTCGGGGACAGTGCATGCCTCCGCGTGGGGCCCGGTGTGCAGGCAGTCGCCATCACCAGGGCCCATCTCCCCAGACGTTGGCGTGTAGGGGTTGGTGCTTTGGCCTGACTGAGCCGGAGGATGGCCCACAGGCATTGGCGGCGTATCAGGAACCGCGCTGATGGCGTCCAGATCCCGACAATGCATGGGATCAGGTGAGCCAGACGTGGCCCCCACGCGATCGTCCTCGGGCACGCCGTTCCCAGCCGGATTCGAATCCCGCGCTGGTTCTGGTGAGTTTGCAACCAACGGGGGGTCGCCAGCTGGTGCTTGGCCCGCCACCACGCCCGCAACCGGGGCCGCAGTAGCCAAAGCAGCGCTACCAACAGGCGGGTCGTCGTGGTCACGGGGACAACTGCGTCCCTGACAGTCTTATCCACGGGGCCCACCTGCAAAGTGCCCCTTTGTGATCCTCTGCCTCTTCCTTTTCTGGCACGTTGACGAGGGGGTGGGTTCCCTGCTGACTAGGCCACGATGCCATGCGAAGATCCTGTCCCAGTACAGACGGCGGCGCGCCCTCGCCGGCGGGAGCAGGCCAAGCATGCGACACGGCGAGTCCGTCCACACGTCTGGGCCGGTTTTGTGCCCGCCACAGCGCGTCGTCCATCGCCATGCCATCAGCGCGGCTGGGCGGCGCGGCGTCCGTACGCAGGCGCTTGCGGCCCCGGCGGCGCGCTCTACCTTGGCCGGGTCCTGGTGCACGGTTGCGGTTGTCGCGGGCACCGCCGTGCACACCGTCCCAAGATGTAAAAACTCTGAATCATTGGGACGCCTTCTAACTTAAGTTTCCTCATCTCCAGTCCCATCATCATCAAGATTCATCTTGCAAAACAAAGATTTAATAGGAGACACATCAATCTCTTTTAGATCTTCATCCTTATTATCATCAAAACTAGAAGAACACGCTTTTATAAAGCAATCTTTTTACCACGCATCCTAGCGGTTCTTTCTTTGCACTCATCGATGGAAATTCTCATGGCTTTGATAGACTCATTGATATCATGCTTAGGTGGAATAGATCTATGTTTCAAAGAATGAACATCAAGAGAAATTCTATCGACATTTCTAGCCAACTCATCAGTCTTAGACAATTTTTCTTCAATCAAAGCATTGAAACTCTTTTGCGAGCTAATAAATTCTTTAATACTAGATTCAAAATCAGAGGGCATATTATTATTATTTCCATAAGAATTGTTGTAGGAATTACCATAATTATTAGAGGAATTACTCGGATACAACATAGGATTAAAGTTTCCTCTATACGCATTGTTACCAAAATTGTTCCGACCAACAAAATTCACATCCATAGATTCATTATTATTCTAAATCAAAGTAGACAAAGGCATATCATTAGGACCAGAAGAAACACTCTTATTAGCAAACAATTTCATAAGTTCATCCATCTTTCCACTCAAAACATTAATTTATTCTATAGCATGAACCTTTTAACTAGTAGATCTTTCGGTGTGCCATTGAGAATAATTAACCATAATATTATCTAGAAGTTTGGTAGCTTCTCCTAAAGTGATTTCCATAAAAGTGCCTCCTGCGGCCGAATCTAAAAGATTTCTAGAAGCAAAATTCAATCCAGCATAAAAAAATTGTATGATCATCCATAAATTCATACTATGAGTAGGGCAATTGCGAATCATTAATTTCATCCTTTCCCATGCTTGTGCAACATGCTCATGATCTAGTTGCTTAAAGTTCATAATATCATTTCTAAGAGAGATGATCTTAGCAGGAGGAAAATACTTGGAGATAAAAGCATCTTTGCACTTGTTCCAAGAATTAATAATATTTTTAGGCAAAGACGAAAACCAAGTTTTAGCATGATCTCTAAGCGAAAACGGGAATAGATTCAATTTAACAATATCATTATCCACATCTTTCTTCTTTTGAATATCACACAAATCAACAAAGCTGTTTAGATGGGTAGTAGCATCTTCACTAGGAAGGCCAAAAAACGGATCTTTCATGACAAGATTCAGCAAAGCAGTATTAATTTCACAAGATTCAGCATCGGTAAGAGGAGCAATCGGAGTGCAAATAAAATCATTATTGTTGGTATTGGAAAAATCACACAATTTAGTATTATCTTGAGCCATCATTACAAACAATCCAACACACAAGCACACAAGAGGCGAGCGAAAAAGAGGCGAAGGGAAAAAGAGGGCGAATAAAACGGTAAGGGTGAAGTGCGGGAGAGGAAAACGAGTGGCAAATGGCAAATAATGTAATGAGAGGGATAAGAGTTTGTGATGGGTACTTGGTATGTCTTGACTTGTGCATAGATCTCCCCGGCAATGGCGCCAGAAATCCTTCTTGCTACCTCTTGAGCACTACGTTCGTTTTCCCTTGAAGAGGAAAGGGTGATGCAGCAAAGTAGCGTAAGTATCTCCCTCAGTTTTTGAGAACCAAGGTATCAATCCAGTAGGAGACTACACGCAAGTCCCTCATACCTACACAAACAAATAAGAACCTCACAACCAACGCGATAAAGGGGTTGTCAATCCCTTCACGGTCACTTACGAGAGTGAGATCTGATAGAGATAATAAGATAAATATTTTTGGTATTTTTATGATATAGATAGGAAAATAAAGATTGCAAAATAGATGGGAAACTTATATGATAAAAGATAGACCCGGGGGGCATAGGTTTCACTAGTGGCTTCTCTCAAGATAGCATAAGTATTACGGTGGGTGAACAAATTACTATCGAGCATTTGATAGAACAGTGCATAATTATGAGAATATCTAGGCATGATCATGTACATAGGCATCACGTCCGCGACAAGTACACCGAAACGATTCTGCATCTACTACTATTAGTCCACACATCGACCACTATCCAACATGCATCTAGAGTATTAAGTTCATAAGAATAGAGTAATGCATTAGGCAAGATGACATGATGTAGAGGGATAAACTCAAGCAATATGATATAAAACCCATCTTTTTATCCTCGATGGCAACAATACAATACGTGCCTTGCTGCCCCTACTGTCACTGGGAAAGGACACCGCAAGATTGAACCCAAAGCTAAGCACTTCTCTCATTGCAAGAAAGATCAATCTAGTAGGCCAAACCAAACTAACAATTCGAAGATACTTGCAAAGATAACCAATCATACATAAAAGATTTTAGAGAAGAATCAAATATTGTTCATAGATAAACTTGATCATAAACCCACAATTCATTGGATCTGGACAAACACACCGCGAAAGGCGAATAGATCTCCAAGAAGATCGAGGAGAAGATTGTATTGAGATCCAAAGAGAGAGAGAAGAAGCCATCTAGCTAATAACTATGGACCCGAAGGTCTGTGGTAAACTACTCACACATCATCGGAGAGGCTATGATGTTGATGTAGAAGCCCTCCTTGATCGATTCCCCCTCCGGCGGAGCTCCGAAAAAGGCCCCAAGATGGGATCTCTTGGGTATAGAAGGTTGCGACGGTGTAAATAGGGTTTTGTGGTGCTCCTGGATGTTTTCGGGGTATATGGATATATATAGGAGGAAGAAGTAGGTCGGTGGAGGTGCAAGGGGCCCACGAGGGCGAGGGGGCGCCTAGGGGGTGCAGGTGCGCCTCCCTGCCTCGTGGCCGCCTCGTTTCTTTCTTGATGTCTACTTCTAGTCCCCTGGATCACGTTTGTTCCAAAAATAACTCCCCCGCATGTTTCATTCCGTCTGGATTCCGTTTGATATTCCTTTTCTGCGAAACACTGAGATAGGAAAAAAACAACAATTTGCACCGGGCCTTGGGTTAGTAGGTTAGTCCCAAAAATAATATAAAAGTGTATAATAAAGCCCATTAAACATAAAAAATAGATAATATAATAGCATGGAACAATCAAAAATTATAGATACGTTGGAGACGTATCAGCCATCTAGCTACTAACTACGGACCGTAGGTCTACAATGAACTACTCACGCATCATCGGAGAGGCACCAATGAGGATGATGAACCCCTCCATGATGGTGTCTAGATTGGATCTGTGGTTTCTGGAACTTACAGCGGCTCGAATTGGTTTTCGTTGATTCCCCTAGGGTTTCTAGAATATTGAGGTATTTATAGAGCAAAGAGGAAGTGTGGGAGGCCATCGAGGTGGGCACAACCCACCTGGGCGTGTCTGGGGGCCCATGCGCACCCTGGTGGGTTGTGCCCCCCCCCCTCGGGGCACCCCCAGGTGCTTCTTTGGCCCATATGGTGTCTTCTGGTCCAAAAAAATCCACAAATTTTTTTGCTGCATTTGGACTCCATTTGATATTGATTTCATGCGATGTAAAAAACAAGCAAAAAAAGCAACTGGCACTGGGCACTATGTCAATATGTTAGTCCCAAAAAATGATATAAAATGATTGTAAAACATCCAAGAATGATAATATAACAGCATGGAACAATCAAAAATTATAGATACGTTGGAGACATATCAACCTGCACCAAAGTAAAAGCGTATGCTTGAGATAACTTGGGAGGGTATAAACAGAGAAGAATTCAAATGTACAACTTAGCTCTCTCTCATGAAAGATGGGTGCTTGCATCCAAATCTTCCTCACGACTTATTTATGCAACCACAAAATTCTTTGAAGAAAACATGAGACCGTTATGGTTTAAACTGATTTAGACTCTCATGTGCGCTTTAGCCATTTTACTAATACTATTTTAAAAGCAAGAGATATTTTTAAACGACACTAATAGTGCAAGCTTAGATAATGCACCACAATAGATTCCAAATCAATTAACTGGCTTCTTGGACAATTATATCAATCTAAATCAATGAACCAACCTACAGGAGAGTTTTAGGTATGCAATGTCACTACCAAATTTGAATTTACTACGGGCACCAATGAAGAGGGGGCAGCTTTTCTGGATTAGGAGAAGACGGAATAGCCTCTGTTTTTAGCCTGCTAAAATAAAACATGTGTTATTCTTATAGGAACGTATTTCATCTAAGAAGATTAAAAAAGGAACATAGATAAACCAAGTCGCTTCGGTTTCTTCATTATCAGGAACTATTTAATTTGAATATATTGATAGCGAGGCCTTTGCTAACTGGTATGAATACAAAGGCATCATTTACCACTTTAGATGAAATTGCATTGCAGTGGCCACACCTAAGAGTTTGTATTATTTCTTAAATATTAACTCATCCATAATAAATGACACAAGGCTCTTCATCTATGATTTAAGAATCCTATCAGATATGTAAGGAAACACTTGTATATGTATATACATGGGCTAGGTTCAGAACTGTTCTATGAGGTTAGAGTAAAGGAAATTGTATACTTTCATAGAATTATATATTTAAACTTGCTCAGCTACAACCAAAGGCACATGTGTGGATGTAACTAACATGCATCTATACATAGGCTTTATTGAGCATGATTTAGCCTTAGTTACAGCTTGCTATGGCCGAAAGGCCTAAATCTCAATATATATGCCACTAAAGTACCCATGTTTCACTACAAAAAGGGTCAAGTGTAATCCTAAATTGTGGTACTGAATTTTAGGCACTTCACCGGATAAACAGTGGTCATAATACAAGTTTATGGCTGACACGTCACAACCAGCAAACTTCAGGTTTGCTCCCACTTGTACACTATTTAGGAATGCATACAAGCGAGTCATGTACAGAGAAACAACATGGACAAGTGCATACTATATTTTAGAGATTAAAATTTGAGATTTTCAATCTGGGACAAATTAGATATATGCTACAGCTAGAATTCTAATTGGAGTAATTTCCACTGAAATGTGGTTTTTATACTAAATCCAATTAGATGGATTATTTTGTGTTTATAGCCGCCAAAATCAAGGCTCTGAACTTAGTACTACTTGCATGATAATGAGGTGTTCTCAGACATCTACAATAGAGATATTATTCTTTTCATAAGCTCTTACTTTTCTACCCATATTACTTAGTTGTGCCCCTGTTTACTGCTGACACTACAAACTTTAGTTTATGTGGGTGTATACATGATGTATAAAACATGAACCTGGCAAGAAAAATACAAGGGATTACCTGAATATATGATGCTATAGTATACATATCGTCCTAACTGAAAAAGGCTATCGCTTCCTGCTCTCAGATTTTAGTTCATTTCTAAACTCAGCATTTTATTTCTACAAGCACACCACATCCACATTCAGCTATAACACATATTATTGTTACTGAACATGTTCTTCATTATTATCAGTTCATATAATGGAAACAAAGTACCTAATGCATCATGTGTTAAATAACATTGTGAACTGAAGTGTACTGCTATGCTTACACACATGCTGTGAAGAATTGAACCTGACATGGAAAATGCAAAGGATGCCCAACAGAACTCTTGCTCCATGCCTGATTTCTATTCTGGTTGCAGACTTGGGAGTCCCACTTTGCTGCAAATCAGAGAATACGAAGGCCTCATTGACCACTTTTGATGAAATTGTATCGCTAGTGGCTACACCTAAGACAGCCAAGACTAAATTGCTGTATGGAATAGATTAAAAACATATATGAGAAAAGGCCAAAGGTCCAAGCAGTGTAATATTTCGTTGTTGAAGTCAAACCTAGTAGATTTCAAAGTCCAATATGCTTGAAGAAATTTAAATACTCATTAGAATTAAGTGAACAAAAACAATAGAGTATATCTAGGAGAGCAATACCTGGGCTGTAAGACATGCGTACACAATTTTCACAAAGCCTAATCATTTGGAGAAATCCAGATCAAAGGATGCCTAATGGAGTAACTTCCGCTGGAATGTAGTTTTTATACTATATCCAATTAGATGGATTATTTTGTGTTTATAGCCGCCATAATCAAGGCTCTGAACCTGATACTATTTGTATGATAATGGGGTGCTCTCACACATCTTCAATAGAGATATTATTCTTTTCATAAGCACTTACTTTTCTACCCATACTACTTAGCTGTGCCCCTGTTTACTGTTGACACTACAAACTTTAGTTTATGTGGGTGTATACACGATGTATAAAACATGAACCTGTCAAGAAAAATACAAGGGATTACCTGAATATATGATGCTACAGTATACATATCGTCCTAAGTGAAAAATGCCTATCACTTCCTGCTCTCAGATTTTAGTTCATTCCTAAACTCTACATTTTATCTGTACAAGCATACCACATCTACATTCATCTATAACACATTATTATTGTTACCGAACATGCTCTTGATTTTTATCAGTTCATAAAATGGAAACAAAGTACCTGATGCATCATGTATTAAATAACATTGTGAACTGAAGTGTACTGCTATGCTTACACACATGCTGTGAAGAATGGAACCTAACATGGAAAATGCAAAGGATGCCCAATAGAACTCTTGCTCCATGCTTGATTTGTCTTCTGGTTGCAGACTTGGGAGTCCCACTTTGCTGCTAATCAGATAATACAAAGGCCTTATTGACCACTTTGGATGAAATTGTATCGCTAGTGGCTACACCTAAGACAGCCAAGACTAAATTGTTGTATGGAATCAATTAAAAACATATATGAGAAAAGGCCAATGGTCCAGGGCTCCAAGAAGTATAATATTTTGTTGTTGAAGTCAAACCTAGACAGATTCAAAAGTCCAATATGCTTGAAGAAATTTAAATACTCATTAGAATTAAGTGAACAAAAACAATAGCGTATTCTAGGAGAGCAATACCTGGGCTGTAAGACATGCGTACACAATTTTCACAAAGCCTAATCATTTCGAGAAATCCAGATCAAAGGAGGCCTAATGGAGTAATTTCTGCTGGAATGTGGTTTTTATACTATATCCAATTAGATGGATTATTTTGTGTTTATAGCCGCCATAATCAAGGCTCTGAACCTGATACTATTTGTATGATAATGGGGTGCTCTCACACATCTTCAATAGAGATATTATTCTTTTCATAAGCACTTACTTTTCTACCCATACTACTTAGTTGTGCCCCTGTTTACTGTTGACACTACAAACTTTAGTTTATGTGGGTGTATACACGATGTATAAAACATGAACCTATCAAGAAAATTACAAGGGATTACCTGAATATATGATGCTACGGTATACATATCGTCCTAAGTGAAAAAAGCCTATCACTTCCCGCTCTCAGATTTTAGTTCATTCCTAAACTCTACATTTTATCTGTACAAGCATACCACATCTACATTCATCTATAACACATTATTATTGTTACCGAACATGCTCTTGATTTTTATCAGTTCATAAAATGGAAACAAAGTACTTGATGCATCATGTATTAAATAACATTGTGAACTGAAGTTTACTACTATGCTTACACAGATGCTATGAAGAATGGAACCTGACATGGAAAATGCAAAAGATGCCCAACAGAACTCTTGCTCCATGCCTAATTTCTATTCTGGTTGCAGACTTGGGAGCCCCACCACTACTGCAGGATGCTGCTAACGCGACACTATGATCAGAGACCCTTTGATGAAACTGTGTGTGATGCATTAATCACAAACGGTGATGTAAAAGAACCATAAAAAAAGATGTAGAACGTTTGCGATGGAGGAGCCATCAAACATGGTTCCGGTTTTAGTTGCGTGTGCGATGCAGGGCATACGGTCTAGTTCAATTAACTGTTTTCGATGAGGAAGGAGAACAGAAACGAGCAGCCAAATGAAGGTGTGTGCGATATATGGCATACAGTTCACTCGGATTAACTGTTTGTGATGAGGCGGAATAACAGATACGGGCTGCTAGATAGAGGTGTGTGCGATTGAGGGCATACGCTTCATAAGGATTAACTATTTGTGATTAGGCAACAGAACAAAAACGGTCAGCCAGATCAAAGTGTCTGCAATTGACGGCATACACTTCACACAGATGAACTGTTTGCGATTAGCCACAACAAATAGAAAAACAGTTAGATAGATCAATGTGTGTGCGCTAGATGGGCACACATTCTAATTAAAAGAAGCATGCACGATGGTAATAAGGAGTGTACATGGTTGTTGGAACAAGATGTGTGCTGACATGGCCTATTGCAGTGCACCCTATGGGGCGAACGCCACGTACGCGGCTGAGAAAGCGTGCCCACGTTACGCTGTCCGGGAATAGTGCCGCACTTAGAAATTATAGAACCGTTAATAAATTTTGAGCATGCGTCCCGTCACATTCAAAATTACTACCACGCTATATTTAATTGCAAACCTTCTCACACCGATCAAAACCTAAACGGTTTCCTACTTAGGAGCATATTAGTACTTGGTTATAAATACTAGTACTCCAAGATGACTGCACATTCCTCCTCAACTCCTCATCTACAAAAACAAACAAGTCATTCGTCATCATTCCCTTGCGTCTGGCATGGCCAGCGTGAGTTTTGGGTCGAGAGATTACCACTAGGGAGAGGCGAGCATGGAAGTGGAAGCACGAGAGATGTCCCGCCTCATCGCGAAAGTAGTCGGCATGTCCCGCCGTGCGGTCGTAGCAGCACAGAGGTCCCGCCGTGCTGCCTAAGCAGCACGGAGGTCCCACAACACCATCGATGTAGCAGACTGGTCCGGGCGCGCCGCGGAAGTAGCAGAGATGTCCCGCCACGCCGCGAATGCAGTAGAGATGTCCTCCCGTGCCACAGCGGCCTGGGAAAATGTCTCACGGGTAGGCGAGGACTCTTACAGGCGCATGAATGCGATCATCCATAGCCAGATGGATCAGATCTTCGGTTGGGTGAGGTTGCAGGACGACATGAAAGCCTCATTTGAATAGGCTACCGGCATCATCCGGCAACTAAGTGAGGGCAATGCAAAGCTCCGGGCCGAGCGTGACCTGCTGAGGGCGAAGATCGTCAGAAGTATGGAGTAGCAGGAGGAAACCACTACCTTGTTGAAGAGTTCCGGGCGTCATCGTCAAGAAACTTATGGACAAGAATGACATGCTCCGCATCGAGCACCAAATGCTGGTGGAGGAATCCATGGATGCTCTCAAGCAGCATCTTGAGGACACGAAAGAGCTCATCGCCGCTCGCGGCGGAGACTAGTTCCCGTGGCCTGCAGCAACACATCAAGAAAGTAGAGATCAACGAGCCAGATCGTTGTCTTCCTTCTCCTTTTGCCCTTGTTTATTTCGGGCGTTGCTGCATATGTTTTTTTAATTAACTTCCTAAATATGTAACACAATTATTATCCACTGTCATCGTCCTTATATTCATCAATCTTGCTCTAAGTTGCAGTCGATGCTATATAGGTTCATCAGATCTTACATCAAGATCTGTGCAAAACTTTCTTTTCAGATTTTCTTTTTTCTCTCTTAAATCTCAGTCGAGTGAGACATAGCCACACTGTGAATCAGGGGCTTGGGTGTCATTAATGGAGACATTGGGAGGAAGGTGGGCGGAGGATAGAGGTCAAAGGGCTCTCCTCCCGATGAGCATGCGCAGGGGTCTGATCACACGCCTCCTGTACTCAAATAGCTACCCCACACAACACCTCCTAGCCCATAAAAAAGGGATGCGTGGCGGCACGTAATTGGTAAGTAGAATGCCCATGGTTTCAATAATACTTGTGTTTCTGATTTGTAACGTGACAACACTTGTTTGAAAATGACTTTGTTGATTGTTAATGTGTGTGCTTTCACAAATCGGACAGAAAAATTACCACAACATGTTGGTGCCATGTCATGACACCAAGCCAAGTTTCATGATTTTCAGGCGACTTTTGGATTTACGGGAATTTTAAAACCAAGTTTCTTGATGTTTTCAGCCGAGCCAAGACGCCTAGATATTTGAATTCCATTTCCAGTTCTTCCATGGGACCTAGAAGTTCTCCCAAGTACACATAAATGATTTTCCAACTAACTTTTGCGCACTGGAGCATGCGCTTGTACTTTAAATTTGAATTATGTGCAATAAATGCCTGGAAAATCAGTTAATGTATAAAAAGGCCAAACAAACCTAGAATAATTCCAAAATTTAGCATGAAACTCCTATTTTGGTCTAAGCTGCCTATGTAGAAAAATGAAGGCGGGAGAAGGCAGTGTATGTCGTTTCGCACACGGACGTGACATGTTCCCTCTCGGAACCATGAGCCTTCTTGAGAGAAGCTCCGATTTGCAAGGAGCTTATACCAAAGCTTGTCCCAATTCGGCCAAAAAAATTACCATAGTATGTTGGTGCCATGTCATGACACCATGCCAAGTTTCATGATTTTCAGGCGTGTTTTGGATTTACAGGAATTAAAAAAACAAGTTTCTCAATATTTCTAGCCGAGGCACGATGCCCAGATGTTTGAATTTCATTCCCACTTCTTGCATGGGACCTGCAAATTCACCCAAGGACACACATGTGATTTTTTAACCAACTTTGGTGCACTGGAGCATGTGCTAGCAGTTCAAATTTGAATTATGCATATTAAATGCCTAGAAATTCAATTAATGTGTAAAAAAGGCCAAACGAACCCGGAATAATCCAAAAATTTAGCACGATACTTATATTTGGTCTAATCTGCCTGTGTAAAAAAAAATTAAGGCAGGAGAAGTGTCGGGCAAAACGACACCTATGGGATCCCAGGGAATCCCTTCTATGGTTGGCAGGGCATGGAGCAGCGCAAAGAGGAGGTCTACCGATCAGCGCAAGGGGAATCCCTCCTGTAAAACCCTAGTCCTGCTTGTCTGTGTTTATTTGGTGTTCTTCCGTTCCTGGACTAGCTACTACGCGTGCCTAGTCCGAAAAGTCTGAATCCTTCCATAGTACGCCTCGGGCCTCCTTTTATATGTCAAAGGGGTCGCCATAGTGGCACACAGAAGGTGGAAAGTATCTACAGTGTACAAGTTTATCGCCTGACACCGTAGGAAAAACGCATTTAATGCGCTGCCTACGTGCCCTCTTGCTTTATCAGGGCTGGCAATAGAGCTTGTCCCATCCATCGCTGCCTCGCCTGCTTCGACGCGCATCCAAGCTGACGAGGTATGCAGCGCCATGCTGGCTTGTTGTCTGCTGTGCTAGTGCAGTGACAGCGTCTTCACGAAGACCTGCATGCCACCACGCAGGTGCTTGCCTAGTTGGCCCAAAAGTTGCATGCTGCCACGCAGGCGCTTGCCTAGTTGGCGGGCCGGTTGCCACGTTGGGGCGGCCGTGGGGTAGCGAAACGTTGGTGGGTGCGGGCCTAGCCGTGGCCCCACAGATGCCATTGGCAAGGATCTTGCCAGGGTCTCGCGGGCGTCCCCGGCAAGGATCCTGCTGGGGGTCTTCAGCCTTCCCCGGCAAGGATCTTTGCCGAGGGTCTTCGTCTTCTGGTTCTTATCCAGGCTCGCATGCCTTTGGTCTTCACAAAGATCTTCATGCCACCACGCGGGAGCCCCTGAGTCTTGGTCTCGACGTTGTCAATGGTGTCAGAGCTCTCAGGCTCAAGGGTGGCGGCCTCGCTGGTGTGGGGCGAGTTGCCCCGGCAAGGCTCTTGCCGGGGCTATGTAGGCCGCCCCGGGAAGGGTGCTGCCGGGGGAAGCCCATCTTGCCCCTTCGCTCTTCATGCCTCTGGCTTGAGTGCTGCCTTGGCAGTCTTGTACCTTTGCTTCTTCTGCCTTGCCAAGCATGGCCGCAGGTGTGGCTATGACTGTCCGTGCACAAGTAAAAGGGGCACAGAAAGGCCCCTACTTTTGTACACCGACATGAGCTCCCGGGCTGGGCCACACATAAGCGCGAAGCATTGTTGGGCCAGGCCCAGAACGGTGCGCGGGCACGCGTGGCAGAGTTTTATCCTCCTTAGTCGCCAGTTGCGCTTCCCCACGACCCGCATTGAGGGCGTGACATGGGGGTCGTGCGTGGAACGGTCATAGCACGCTTGTGTCACCGCACGGTGAATAGTAAAGAGGCGGCCCGCGTCTTCCCCATAAAAAAGAGGAAGTCGCAGGGGCGCGGCTCATTTACGAAGTGGAATCGGGTTGTGGCCTTCATGGCGCCCATACCCCACGATCGCGGGGCGGGAAACGATCGCCCCACTTGTCTTCTTAATTTCGGCCCGCCCGCCATGTGTCCTCCATGCTCCAGGGACGGCAGGTGGCGGATATGGAGGACACGGGACTTAACGCCGATGCGGGAAGCCGGGTGTTGCTGATTGGAGCAGCGGGTCGGTCCTGATTCCCTGTGCCTCTGGCGGCCGGATTGATCGAGTGGGGCGGCCGCCCTTAGGTTGGAGGCCGAGCCCCGGCCCTGCACCTCTATAAAAAGCGGAGAGGGACATCATCCTTAAGCATCCATTTCCTTCCTGCTTGGCCCCTTTCTTCCACTCGCCATGGTGAGAGGGCGCGCCAGCGCTCCAATGGCGGCGACGAGGGTTTCTACTCGACAGTGTGTCCCCCCTCCTCCTGAGCTCACGACGGCGGAGCCCACTATGAGAGGAAGAGGGAGGGGCGAGGCCGAGGCCGACTTGGCGCTCGGGGGAGAGAAGGACGGGGTGGCACATGGGCCGCGCTTCCGCCAGCGGCTCGCCCCAAATGGAGGGCCACGTCAAAGACCAGCCCCGTGAGTTCTTCATTAGGTTGTACAAGCCAGTGTGCGGTCACCTCCGCCTCCACACCCCATTTGCTCGGGAAATGGAGCTCGACCCGCCACAGGCCTTGAGGCTGCACATGAGGGGCTGCAGGAACAACGGCATGCTGGTTTACTTCGACTTCCCTACCCATCACGTCATGTATCTCCGCCGTGGGTGGAAGACCTTTGCCCGCGCCCATAGTCCGTTAGAGGGGCACGTTCTCCAATTCAAATTAATGGTGAATGGCTTGCTCTCCGTCATGGTCTTCGGGCACTTGGGAACCCGCCTAGGGTACTGCGCGGAGAGCTCCATCGACAATGAAACTTCCTCCTCGGGCAATAGTGACGAGGAGGACAGCGACAACGACGATGAGGGTAGCGGGCGGGAGGACGCCTATTCCGACTCCGACTGACCATCGGTGACAGCACCGTCATCTGCATCGCCCCCCTCCTTCGGCCACGTGCCTTGCCGAGGGTCATCCCCGCCATGCTCTCCATCAGCATGTTCCCCGTCGCCCCTTCTTGACCTTCACCCGCCGCACCTGGTAGGAAAGGGGCAAGAACGGAGATGGCGAGGCACTTATCTTTATTTTAGCTTGTAGGCACTAGCCAAATCTTAATTTCTAAATAATGTAATCTCTCAAGCCCATGCATGTGTCCCGTAACATTCGTACTTGTATCAGCATGTCAATGAAAAAGACCAACCTTGCCAGGAACCCGTGCATGTATACGTCCATGCAGAGGCGAAATGCCTCCTTAATGCAAATAAATGAGTCCTCCCGGCAAGCTGTCCTGCCGGTGCCCTCTGTGCTTGCCGGAGTATTACATCGGACGGGTTACAGACAAAGGGTCCATCCCCTAGTCAATCTCCTTTTAGCAAGGGCTACTATGACCATTCCGACCGAAGCAGCGTTCGGGCTAGGGATGGGAGCACCCAAATTTAGAAGAGAGTGGCGAGGTTTTCTAATGCACAAGTCATAGGTTACGAACATGAATGGACAAGAGGTAAACTTTATCTATTTGGTTTGACAGGGATCGCCGTGCCGGGGAGTCTTCTCAACTTCTTGCCAGAGCATGGTCCTTGGCAGGATCGAGCATCCTTGCCGCCGCTGGAAAGAAGAGAGGGCAGGAGCATAGAACCTTGGAGGTCCATTAACATTGGTTGGAATCAAAAAGCAGTACAATATCCTGGACAAGCATGTATATATGTATACACATAAACATGGAAACCAATGGGAACCTATACATACTAAGGGTTTTCTTTCCTTGACTGCGCACAGGGTCTGCGCCTGGCTTTGTACATAGGGTTACATGCCTTGTCGACAAGGCTAGTACAAAAGGGGGGCTTCCGGGGCTCCCGGCAACCGCGCCTTAGGGGTAAAACTTGCGAAGATGTTCGATATTCCAGGAATTTCTCACAAGAATGCAATCTTCAGTCTCCAGGCGGACTGCGCCGGGCCTGGTGACTTGTATTACCCAATAAGGGCCTTCCCACTTTGGCGTCAACTTGTTTGAACTCTTGGCGGCTTGGATTCGCCGAAGAACAAGGTCGCCTTCCTCAAGGCTCCGGGCATGAACCTTGCGGCTATGGTAGTGGCGCAAGGCTTGCTGATAGTGAGGGGCTCGCACAGCAGCCTGAAGACGATCTTCCTCAAGGAGCGTCGCATCATCTTGGTGGAACTGCTCTTGCTCAAGCTCATCATAAGAGAACACTCGAGGCGACCCGTATATGAGTTCCGTGGGGAGAACTGCTTCTGCCCCGTAAACTAGGGCAAAGGGTGTCTGGTCAATTGCTCGTTTTGGTGTCGTTCTGATCGACCAAAGAACTGTTGGCAACTCGTCAATCCAACGCCTCCCGCACTTGTGTAGCCTATCAAAAGTTCTGGTCTTGAGGCCCCGCAACACTTCTACATTCACCCTCTCAGCCTGGCTGTTACTTCTGGGATGAGCAAAAGAAGCAAAACAAACTTTGCCACCGAGGTCTTGGATATATAGTATGAAGGTTCGGCTCATGAACTGCATGTCGTTGTTGGTGATGACTCTATTCGGCACACCAAAACGATAGACTAGTCCCTTGAAGAACTTGACGGCTGATTGTGCTGTCACCTTTCTCACCGTTTCCACCTCCGGCCACTTTGTGAACTTGTCGATCGCGACGTACAAGTAGTCAGAGCCCCCGACCCTATGTGGGAGACACACATGCCTCCATGCATCTCTGCCAACAGCTTCAGTCTGTCCTCCTGAGGAATGCACTTAAATTTCACGCCATTCGGTCTCCTTCTATATAGAGCATCATCCACAAACTGGTACATGCTAGACCGACGGGCTACTTTCTTTGCTTCTTCCTGTTCCTTAGGGAGTTCCCCTATTTGGAGGAAACAGACGGTGCGCTGCACCCATGCCGGAGCCTGGGGCTTGACGGCAAGGACCAAAGGCTCATCTTCGTCCGTAGGGGCAGCTGCCTCTACGGTCAGGGCTTGGAGCCCTGCTGGAGGTTGTTGCTCCCCAGCAAGCTTGGGGGACCCGGCAACTTCCTTGCCGTCGGCTCCTGGGAGCTCAGCAGGAAAGTACTTACCGGGGCCCGCCTTCCTTCGCTTCTTCTATCCCGTCGATGGCTCAACGGATGGCTGGGTTAGTTGAAGAACAAAGGTACCTGGTTGCACATGCAACTTGAGGGCAGCGCGTTTCGACAAGTCATCGGCAATGATGTTCTCTGCTCGGGGAACATGCTCTGCTTGTAGTCCGTCAAAACAATCCTCCAACTTCCTCACTTCATCCACATAGGGCTCCATCAACGGGCTCTAGTAATCGTTGTTAACTTGCTTGACAACAAGCTGCGAATCACCCTTGATGATGAGCTTCCTGATCCCGATGTCTGCCGCGATCCTGAGACCAGCAAGCAATCCTTCATACTCTGTAGTATTATTCGTTGATTTTCCCGGGGAAAGTGCATCTGGACTACGTACTTGAGGTGCTCCCCGGTGGGTGCGACGAGTAGCACGCCAGCACCAGCACCTTGTAGCAAGAAAGCTCCATCAAAGTACATAATCCAATCATGGCTCGCCTCCTTGCCGGGAAGGGTGGTCTCTTGAATCTCTTCATCGGGCATTGAGGTCCATTCTGCTATGAACTATGCCAAGGCTCGGCTCTTGCTCATTGAAGTACTTTCAAACTTGAGGCCAAAGCTCGACAGTTCCAACGCCCACTCCACAATCCTCCCGGTTGCATCCGGGTTGTGCAAGATTCGTTGCAAAGGGAGGCGGGTGATGACGGTGATCTCATGCACATGGAAATAGTGATGCAGCTTTCTCGAGGCCATGAGGAGGCCGAAAAGTAGCTTATGTATACCAGAATATCTTGATCTAGCCCCCTACAAGAGGGAACTGACAAAATAAACCGGGTGCTGCATCACCTTCTTCTTCTGCTCGACTTCGCCCACTTGCGCAGATTCTGTCTTGCCGGGACCAGGCTTTGTCAGGGGTTCCGCCCTGTCGGCATCAGGATTTGTCGGGGAGAGCTCTGGCCCATCATCCGACGGCTCCGCCGCTACCGCCGCTTCTTCCTCAAATACTCTCTGTGCCACCAGCACAACACTGACCACTTGATTCATTGCCGCCAGATATAGCAGCAACGGCTCTTGGGGTTTTGGCGCAACTAGTATTGGCGTGGAGGAGAGGTACGTCTTCAAATCTTGCAGCACTACCTCTACCTCTGAAGTCCATTTCATTGGACCTGCCTTTTTCAAAACTTTGAAAAAGGGGAGGGCGCGCTCAGCAGATTTGGAGATGAACCTACTTAGAGCGGCAACACAACCAGCGAGCCTACGGACGTCTTTGACCCGTCTTGGCGCCTCAATTTGCTCAATCGCTTTGATCTTGTCAGGATTTGCTTCGATTCCGCGTTGAGACACAAAGAACCAAAGAAGTTTGCTGGATGGGACACCGAACACGCACTTCTTTGGGTTCAGCCTGAGGTTGATCTTGCGTAGATTTGCAAATGTTTCTTCCAGATCCTGCACGAGCGTGCCCTTGGTCTTGGTTTTGAACACTATATCATCCATATAAGCTTCCATATTTCTATGAACTGGGGCTCAAAACCAATTTGGACTGCTCAGGCAAATGTCGAGCCAGCGCTTTTCAACCCGAAAGGCATCCGCACAAAACATTACGTACCACATGGGGTGATGAACACAGTCTTTTCTTCGTCTTCCTTCATCATGAAGAACTAGTGGTATCCTGAGTAGGCGTCGAGGAACGACAGCAGGTCACACCCGGCACTGGAGTCCACTATATGGTCAATGCATGGCAGAGGGAAAGGATCCTTTGGACAGGCTTTATTAATATCTGTATAGTCGATACACAGCCTCCATTTCCCATTTGCCTTACGCACTGGGTTGGCCAACCACATAGGGCGGAGCACTCCTCTGACCAAGCCTGCCACCTCCAACTTCCAGATCTCCTCGATGATGAACTCTTGTCGCTCCAAAGCTTTCTTTCTGACCTTCTGCTTGACGGGCCGCGCATGGGGACAGACAACAAGGTGGTGCTCAATCACCTCCATGCAAACACGTCGACATTCGCCCGCAGGAAGGTGATGATCACGCTTTCCTATTTGATGTCAAGGGTGGAGCTTACGGTAAAAGCTCCACCCGTGCCATCCTCCTTGACAGGCACCTTCTTGGTTTCTGGTGGGGCCACCTTGGACCTCTTGCTCCCGCTGGCGGAGCTCTCGGGCACGTCCCCAATGGGAACGCGGCGCTCCGAAGAGGCGCATTTGCTGGAGGGGGTGCAGGAGTCCTTGTTGGTGTCAGAAGTATTGCGGGAAGGGGCCTCGCCGGCAGGGAAGAGGCCTTGCCAGTTTTCTTCCCTCCCGGGGTCTCAACGGTAGGAACAAGTGCCTTGGCGGTAGCTGCTGCAACTGCCTCCCGGTAGAGTTGGTCGGCGCAGATGAGCGCATCTTTGTTGTCGGAGGGGACGGTGATGATGCTCGTTGGCCCGGGCATCTTCAACGTGTTGTAGGCGTAATGTGATGGCACCATAAACTTGGCCAACGCTGGGCGACCGAGGATCCCATTATAGGGCAAGGGGATGTTGGCAACGTCAAAAACAATCTTCTTCGTCCTATGGTTCGGCTCGCCCCCAAATGTAACGGGCAACATGATCTTACCCTTCGGCTGACTCCTCTCCGGGTTGACCCCTTGAAACGTGCCTGTCTCCTCAAGATCTCCATCGGGGATTTGCAGCCTCTCGATCACGGCAGGCGAGATCAAGTTTAGACCGGCCCCACCGCCAACTAGCACTTTTGTCACCTTGAGGTTGCGTATTGTTGGTGAAACCAACAACGGCAAACACCCGACCGCAGTTGTGCAATCAGGGTGATCCTTAGTGTCAACAATGATAGCTGTGCTGGACCACTTCACTGGCCTCTGGGCATCGAACGATGGCTCCGCCGCAGTTACTTCACGCACCCACTGCTTCAGTTGGCGGTGAGAGGTATGCAACGAGGCACACATACATGGCCTCCGTAGCTTTCTGGAACTCGTGCTCACCATACTCGTCGTCCTCATAATGATCATCGTCTTCCTCCTCGTCGCGGCCCCGAGCGGGCCTCTCTTGTTGATTATCTTTGTCGTGGTGACCTCCTCGACCGCTACGCTTCTTGCCAGACGCCTCAGCACCATCCCAGCCCTTCTCCTTATCGCACCTCTCATACTCAGCTTTCTACTTCTCCGCAAGTAGCTCAACCTGCCGGCAATTCTGGAGGTCATGACCTTTGGTGCGATGGATCTTGCAGTACTGCTTGTCGGAGCCTCCCAGCTTGTCGGCAGCCGCCAAGGCCCAGTAGGCGATGCACCCGGCAACTTCCTTGCCGGGGTCATCAGCCTTGGCCTTCTTGGCGGCGCCGGGGTCGCCAGATCCCTCGACGGCAAGCACGGTCTTGCCCTTACGCTTCCTATTGCAGCGTCGGCCCTTCTTTGCCAGGGCGACGACTTCTTTGTTTGTGCAGTTGGTTTCCACGCTGGTGTCTTCGTCGGGGTACTTTCTCCCTTCTCCAGCCCGAGCGCATCTATCGGCCAAAACATAAAGCTCATCTACATCCTTAACATTGTTCATCACTAGCTCCTCACGCATCTTGCGATTGTGCACATTCAGATGGAATGCACTGATGACAGCGGCAGGATGAACATCTGGATGTTGTACTGCACATGGCTGAAACTTTGTATGTACCTGCGCAGGGTTTTGCCGTCCTTCTAGGGGATGACATGCAAATCACTTGCCTGGCCAGCAGCTTAGTGGCCTCCGGTAAAGGCACCAACAAACTCGTGGCACAGATCCGACCAAGAAGAAATGGAATCCACTGGCAGGTGCATCAACCATGACATGACATTGGGCTTAAGTGCCAACGGGCAGTAGTTGGCAAGCACCTTGTCGTCGCGAGCCCCAGCAGCTTGCATCGCGATAGTGTAGATGCTAAGTAACTCTAACGGGTGAGTCTTGCCGTTGTACTTTTCTCCAACCTTAGGCTTCAATGTGCGGTGGGTGGGCCACTGGAATTGCCGCAGCTCACGGGTAAAACCTGGACAACCCACCTCGTAAGGTAGGTCACCGGAACCCCCCAACGCTAGGTGGTCCATAGTGGGCCCCGCACGCCTATCCAATTGATGGCGCGCTTCCCGCCACCGCTCGATAGTGGTCCGAGTGTCTTCCTGAGCTCGCTCCCGAAGAACTTGACGTTGGTCGCAACGGGCTCGCGGGTCAGACGACGCTATGGAAACATTGTCGCTGGCATCGGCCCGACGAGCCAGCGGCTGCTATTGCTGGCGTGGGGGAGGAGAGTGCACCATGGTCACAGCGTCTCCAGCCCTTGCACCACTGGCATGCACCAGCTCGAAAGAGCGCGGACACGAGGGTCCCACTGGTCGCGGTTCATCTTTATTGGTGAAGCAGATGAGGCTCCGAATGGTGGCTCTCCACTCGTTGAGCTTCTCCACAGGAGGAGGGAAGTCGAGGAGCAGTTGCACGTGCGCCAATGCTTCCGCTGGCATGGGTGGTGGCGACAGCTGCATGGACCGTGACGCGCTCCGATTTCTAACCATGTTAGAAGGAGCTCTATCACGGTCTCGCGGTCGCGCGCCGTTTCTGCCAGCGTCCGGGCGCACATGCTGGCCCGTCGCATCTCAGGGGTGACACAAAGGGCTCTCTGTCAGCGTCCTAGGAACGGGGGTACCCAGACTTGCCTGCCTGCGTCCCAGGGCGTGGCTCATCCAGCAGCCTGGTACGACCCATCTTCATCAAAAATCACTCAAGACCCTCGCGACGGGCCAAGTCTTGCGAGGTGAACGACACAAGACCTCCTCCGGGGCGGCGTCGCTCGGCTGGCTCCTGAGGAGCGGAGATATCTATGCAAGGGGCACCTCGCGAGGTTCGCGTGACGTGAGCCATGACGACCAAGGCCAGGCTGGCGCTAGCGGCGCAGGGTGCCAGCTTCCTCTTTGGTGCTAAGGAAGCAGGCGCAGGCGAGGAGTCCCAAGGCATCAGGCAAAGGATTCAATATCCTTGCAATAAGACCAAGACCAGCAGGATGGCAGGACGAAGGTCACCGCGGAGCCCACGACGGCATCACCACCAGAGCCTTTGCCAGGCGAAGACCACCTTTTGTCAGGATAGCTTGTATTAGTTGGCCCCTTCGAAATTGGCCGTTGTGGGATCCCTTCTCGGCTAAACATTTGGGAAGAGGACCAGGGCCTCTATAAATAGGACTAGCCACCAACTTGGCAAGGGACGGATCATTGAGACCATCCTCACACACACTAGCTCATCAAGCTCAAGAACATCTCTCCTCAGGAGGCTGTTCGCCCACTGTACTAGTTCATCCTCAGCATACAAGGCAATCCACCACATCACACTAGAGTAGGGTATTACACCACAATGGTGGCCCGAACCAGTATATACTCTTGTGTCTCTTGTTCCTTGGGTTCGGCGAGCTAGGCCTAGAGATCGTTGTGAGTGTGAGCGAGAGAGAGAGAGAGAGAGAGATCTTCGTGCGCACCCAGTGATCGAACCTCAAGGTTTTGCCGGAACCCACGATCCGACATTTGGTGCACCAGGTAGGGGTGCGCGGAAGCCTTTCTCCCGTTAGTCGACCCATCGATGCCCCGGGGCTCCAATGTCTGGCGACCCAAGGACCAACGTCAACCATTGGGCTGCTTGGCCCGTCAGGGGGCGCCGTCCGCCTAGGGAGACCTCAGCTCTACACACAAGGTGGCCCGTGCACCGCCAAGCGCCGCGCAACGTGGGCGGCGCGGATTGACACCTTCCACCCTCACACGACGGCATGTGCGGGCTGGTGCATGGTCCTCAAGCTATGCAGCGTCAACGGCGCCGCACACCCGACGGGAGCAGGCGAACATGCGAGCCGTGCTCGTGGTGGCGCGGGAGCTTCTTTGGTGCTGGCTGATGGAGAGCAGCCGCGATGTGTTGTTGGAATGCATCGCTGAGCTGTTGGACGCTGCATCTAGGGGTACATTACCTTTCTGCTCCCTACTTACATCTCAAGTTGTGCCAGACCGCACGACGGGCTTCGTTGCGCCCGAGTGCTCCCAGGTGCACCAGGAGGGCTCGCTAGCGGCAGCACGACCAACAGTGCCGGACATTCGGCCGCGCCTTTGCCTCCCCCGGGTGGCGCAGGTGCGGGTGTTGCTCCTCACTGTCCCAATGGGACGCCAGCCTACAGCCACCAGGGGGCGCATCGGACTCGGCGGCGTGGGGCACAGGGCGTCTCAGCGGAGGTTTCGGAGAGGCAGGTCAGCAAGCCTATGTGCCCCGCATGGTGGATCGGGAGTACACGCCAGAGGATGACCCCTGCACGTTCCTCGATCCAGGTTGGGAAGAAGAGATGCTAGAAGTCGAGGCCTACTATGAACCACCCAGGAGCCTCGCCGACCCCACCAATGACAACAACCGCAGGGTACCACTGATATCTCAGGAGCAGGCTTACGCTAACCATGGGTCGCAGGTGGACCAGGCCGCAGCGGCAGATGGCGACCCCATCGCGGCAGCCCCACTCCGTCTAGGGGTAGTGCACTGGGGGCTGCACTGGAGGGGTCCGGAGCAAGGCCCTCCCCCATGTTGCGCGGGGCAAGGCATCGCCCAGAGGTAGGTCGTCTGTCAGGAAGGCGCCGGCGAGCCCTCCCCCTGGCAGACGGCATGTGGTTGCCGACGGCACCGCTGGCGTCCCCTTTGCCCCTTGGCATCATCCTGGTTTCTGAATGCCCCAACGGTGGTCGAGGGAGGCTCAGGGCGGGGCCCTTGTCTGGCGATATGAAGCAAGGCTCACGCCTATGAAGGTCTCCGCCCGTGACACTGTCACGTAATAATGAGTGGGGCTGTACATTCCCCAGAGTCTTTGAAGAGCCACCCTCGGGCCTCGGGGGCTCCCGCCCATGTCCTAGTGGAAGTACCATTCTCAGCGCTGGCCGTCAACACTGTTCCCTAATGACTATGCTCACGGCAGTGAAAGCACTTAGCTCCGCGCTAGTGAGAAGACAAGAAGACTAGCTAGGTGCCCGATGCGGCCATTTGCTTTCAACCCCTTTTTCTGTAGCTCGATTTACCGCCTTTTGGATTTGAACTTGATGTCATATTTTCGTTGGCAAGCATGGGGGGCATCTTTTCTCGTTCATGTTGATTTCTTGAGTTTTCAGGCTCCGTGCCTTGTTGCAAGGCCTGCGCCTGCTGCCCCTCCCTGACGAGCACCTCACGAGCGGGGGCTGGGCATGGTATGCGTGCACATCTCGCCGTGATCTAACGCTCATTTCTCGCGAGGCCCTCTAGAGCGGACTAGCAGGCTCCTCAGAAGCCCGAAACCTCGCGAGGTGTGGGCGTGGTATGCGCGCACATCTCGCCGTGATCTAACGCTCGTTTCTCGCGAGGCCCTCTCGGGCGGACTAGCAGGCTCCTCAGAAGCCCGAAACCTTGTGAGGTCTCGGAGGACTCCCGTCGGGAGAAATGCACATCGACAACTATAAGACCAGTCTAAGGCCTGCCTAGACGAAGGTAAGTTACATCAGCAAGCCCGCGGAAGAGCTTGCGGGATCGCTGATACGTCTCCGTCGTATCTATAATTTTTGATTGTTCCATGCCAATATTCTACAACTTTCATATACTTTTGGCAACTTTGTATACTATTTTTGGGACTAACATACTGATCCAGTGCCCAGTGCCAGTTCATGTTTGTTGCATGTTTTTTGTTTCGCAGAATATGCATATCAAACGGAGTCCAAACAAAATAAAAACTGACGAAGATTTTTATTGGAATATATATGATTTTTGGGAAGAAAAATCCACGCGAGACGATGCTCGACGGGCCCACGAGGCTCGGGGTTGCAAGACCGGGCCTTGGCCAGAATCAACACCATTGATGCGCTCACCTTTCCTTCTTTGGGAGAGAAGAACAATGGTAGAAGCAGGTCAGGGTTTTCTTGAAGAAATGAGGAACAAGATGAGGCAGAAGTGAGGGTTGGGTAGAGAGGAAGCTGAGAGAGAAGAGTGAAATGATGGTTGCTTCGCCGTCCAACTTACTGCTGGAAAGGAGGGGCTTTTGTGATTTGACGGCTCATTGGGCATTACTGCGGCGCTTCGATCGGGGTAGTCTACCGTCACTCTACTATGGAGTAATTTAGTGCATGGCTGGTGGACCCTGATGCTGGCTGTCCCACACATCGGCGAGAGTGAGTAATTTAGTGCATGGCTGGAGGAGGATCCGCACGGTAGAGCGTGTCCACTGTTTTTCAGAAGAAAAAAATGATTACAGCAAGCGTTTCCACTCTTACGACGGAGGAGTGTGAAACACGGCAGCCACTTGAACATACACAGTGCTCCTACTACTAGGCATGTGCAGTGGTTCATACGCTAGTACTACACAATCTTGTTGCTAGTGTAGTAAGATATGACGATAACAAATGATGTTGTGCGCATGTCAACTACTCCTATATGTAACATAGTACCGCTTTTTCGACTGTCCGGTCGAGAATGAACGGTGAGATAAATGTTAACAGAACTAGGTCCACAACACACGGAGAGTATGGTGCTACAGTACTCCACGAAACATGAACCATATGAAGCACGAATAGTGTTAGGTAGGGTGTATGAAGGGTGCACGGGATGGGAGCAAAAGTTCCCTTCTCGACCCACTTTTGGGTGTTTGGCAGAGTGCATGAAGGGTGCATGAGTCCACACTAGTAGGTTGAGAAAAATACATGAAGCGGAAACAACTATATTGAGATGAGAATGCAACCAAACACACCCACACGCTTTATGCTACAGTGACTGATCTGCACCATCTGAGTTTGATCCAACGGTCATGTTGCACCGAGACATGAATATGCCCATGCAGAGGGCGCCTAAACACCACCGAAGTCCCTCTGCTTCTCGAGGCGCACGACGTTGGTGATGCAGGGTGCAACCGCCCGCAGAGCCCGCTCCCGGTCGACGGGAGCCAACTCGTCAAAGACGGCGTCCAATGGCACGAATGTATTCCGGTGACGGAGCCCTGAAAGGATTTGCCCGGCAACGGCGACGGCAGCCCGCAACCCCTCCTTGTCCAGCTCAGCCCCCACCATCGCGCGGAGACGGCTCAGCTCCTCGGAGATATAGGTGAAGAAGGAGACCAGGTCAAGAAGCCGTTGCTCGTTGAAGTCGACCGGGTGGTCGAATGGGTTTAGCCCGACGGCCGACATTGTCGCGCTGGCACGATGGTAGGCATCACGTAGCCGCAACACGTGCGTGGCAACTTGGTTCACCAAGTGGCTGAGGCGATCCTGGACCTCGTCACGATCGTCCCGCTCGCGCTCCAGCCGGCTCCCCTGACGGCCTATTATATCTCCCGCTTTCTGCAGCAATGCCGCCGCTGCCTTGAGCATCTTTGTGGTGGACGCCTGCCACTTTTCAAGCTCCGTGAACTCCCGCACATAACGGAGGAGCATGGCACTCCACCCCTCCTTGAGCTCACGGAGCTCCACGTCCTTGGCCCTGAGCTCCGCATCCTTGGCATGGAGCTCCTGTGTCAGGAGCCTCACCTTGGACTCTGTGATCTGCTGCGCCACCATGGCACCAGGTAGAAGCAATGGGGAGAGGAAGCAAAGGGGGCGAAACGGCTGAAAGGCAATGCAATCTACGGGAAGGCGGAGGAGCGGGGAATCTTTTGGTTTTCACCACGGTAAAACACCAGTCAACGACTTCTCACATCAGGGAGCAGTGGGTACAGGCGGAGTCATCATGACTAACTACTGCCATGCCAGCTCCCGTCAATAAAAACTTAAAAATCCTGTCGCGCCTACTCCCGTCAATCAAAAAATTAAAAATCCTGCCGCACCCAAACACCAGAGCAATGCCGCGGTGGATATTTAAATTTACCTGCCGGCAAGTAGATAAAAAGGGGTGAAAAAACAAATGTGGCGGTGGCCTAGCTAATCGGTCGAACTAGCTCAACTAGCTAGCCACCGTGCTTCACTGATGTACTCGGCGAGAAAGGTGGTCTTTCGTGATTTGACGACTCATTTACTTGCTTCAGCGCTACGACCGAGGTGTCGGATTTCGGGTTCCGGCAAACCCTTGAGGTTCGAACACTGGGGTGCACGGGGAGATCTCTCCCCTACCGAACTACGTCCAATCTCCTCGCGTGATCTAAGCTAGAAACAACGAACAACACAAGGGACACGAGGTTTATACTGGTTCAGGCCACCGTTGTGGTGTAATACCCTACTACAGTGTGTGGTGTGGTGGATTGCCTCAAGGGCTGATGATGAATAGTACAAGGGAAGAACACCCTCCCGAGAGGTGTCCTTGAGCTGGTGCGATGAACTGCTTGGATGAGTTCAGTCGCCTCCCTCTCTCTCTGCTAGGGCTCTATCAGATCTCTAGATGTCTAGGTGTGTCCATCCCCCCATGACTCTCTTTCTCTAGATGTATCGATGTCTCACCGTCCCTCGATGTCTCCTCCTTTTTCTCTCGATGTCTCTCTCTCTTTCTGCTCTGCGGTGGCTAGCTCTATTTATAGAGGCCTTGGCCCTCTCCCCAGTGGGAAGGGCGCCAACAATTGGCCATTTTGAAGGGGAACATCTAGTACAAGTTATCCTGACCAAAGGTGGTCTTCGGCTGCCAAAAGCACTGGTGGTGACGCTGTCTTGGGCTCCACGGTGACCTCCGTCCTGCCGCTCTGCTGCTCTTGGTCTTGTTGCACCGGAATGGTAACCTTTGCCCGATGCCTTGGCCTGTGCTTGCCCCCTTTGCACCAAAGGGGAAACAAGGACACTGCGCAGGCCCGCGCCCACCTGGCGCCCGCCTGGTCTCGATCGTCATGGCTTGCGTCATGGGCTCCTCACGAGGTACCCCTGCCTTGATCTCTCCGCATCCTCACGAGCCTGCCTGATGAAGCTGCCTCTGAGGAAGCTTCCTGTCATCCACCCCGCGAGGCTTGGCCCCTCGCGAGGGTCTTGAGCTTGAGCTGATGAAGATGGGCCGCGCTGGGCCCCCACTTGAGCCACGCCGCAAGCCGCAGGCAGGCAAGTTTGGGGACCCCCGTTCCCAGAACACCGACAGTAGCCCCCAGGCCCAAGGCGCGCCCGGGCTTGGCCTGGCAGGGAAGTGAAGAGGCAAGCGCGAAGCGCCACGGGCCCAATAGCCTGCGGCCTTGGGCGCCGCGTGGCGATTGATTGGTCGTGGGCGTCTGCGCTTCCTCATGATGCCTCAGCGACCGCACGACTTGACAAGTCCCTGCATGCAGAGAAACCGGTCATGATTACCTACGATCGTGATGCTCCGCGGTTGGCCTCCTCCGGCTATAAGTACGGGGCTACGCGAGCCCCTTCAGTCCATCCCTTGCTGGTGCTCCTTTCCTTCTTCTTCCTTGTTCTTTCTTCTCCATGCATCAATCGCACCAATCCGCCGGTTTTCTGCAGAAGAGAAGGGAAAGGCCCCCCGAGAGGGTCCTGACCCACTTCCGCCGAAGAAGCGGCTGGTCCTCTCCCACTGAGATGAGGGTGCTCAGCAGGAGGCACCGAGGCCCTGGTATGAGCGGCTGCCGCCTGGGTATCCTCTACCCTTGTACGCTCGCATCGTGGGTTCTGGGGGAGAAGGCGTCGAGCGACACCGACGGTGCCTCCGTCGATGCCGGCGAGTCACGGTGGTGCGTGTCGTTCCTCCTGGAGTTCACGCCGAGCGCTCCTCTCGCGAGCTCGTGCTCCACGCTGCCATGCCTCCGAGCTCTTGAATTCGCCTTCCTCCCTCCTTCGCCTTCGAGATGCCGCCGAGCGGGGATCTGGAGCTCTGGCTGCAGCTCGCCGACTGCAGTACCCTTGTGACCGGAGCGGAGGTCGCGGTCGTCGCTCCGGGAAAGGTCTTCATGACCCGGGGCTGGGGTGAAATCGCCTCGGTCTGCTGGACGGTAGGTGCCCTCATAATTCATCTTGAATATGACGGCGCCTCCCTAATGTTCTTCAGGGTCTTCGATGCTGAGGGACGCCAACTGGATTGCTGCCCCAGGGAGAGCGGCTGGGGCAATTAACCGGCGAGGACCTGGCCCTCACATCGGCCCTCCAGCAGCTCCTCGGCAACAGCGGAGGAGTTGGGGAATCCAGTGGCTCCCCCGAGCTCCTCGCAACTCCGGAGACGAGCAACGAGAGCTACGAGCCCCCGAGCTTGCACCGTGCTCGGAGCGGGGCAGCTGCGTCCAGCCGCCGACGCCACTGATCTGGATGGGGTTGGCACCGGCGTTGGGCAACCCACTGTTGATGATGGCGTCCCTTGCAGAGGTGCGGGCGATTAGCGTTCCATAGGATTAGTACTTTTGTTCCCTGTGAGGAATCGAAGCAACACCCTATGGGGGCATGTAAGGCGTCTGCCATGTCTTTTGTGAACATTATATCTTAATATGAATCAATGCGAGGTGCTTTTCCTATCTCGGCTCGGCTCCCCCTTTCTATCCTCATGAGGACTTGGCGCTCTAAGCTGACAGGTCCCAGTCCCAGGCAGGCTTCAGCCGTCACTGGTATGCCAGGTCGCGATGTCGTGGTCAAGGCCAGGAGGTGAGCGGCCCGAGGTCCAGTAAGAGCCCCCGAGTCGGGTTGCTCGGTTGGTCCCCTTTAGCGCTCAAGCAGCCCTCGTTGGGCGAGAAAGGAAGGCAACGTCGCCATGACAGAGCCGCACTAGGCGAGGGTTTGGCGCTGCGTTGATCCAACTCCTGTAAGGGCGTGACTTATCTCTTGAGTTTGGTGTAATTCCTCGATGAAGCGCCCGGCCTGAGTGGTGGCAGCTGAGGTGCTGCTGGGTTAGGTCCTCGCGAGCTCCTTCCCACTCCCCCGCACTTTCCTTAATGCTCTACGTCCTCAGGTCACGGCCCTCAAGCGAGCTCAGCCGCCGATGGTATGACAGGTCGCGATGCCGTGGGTAAAGGCCAGGGTTGAGGGCTGGAGAGCCAGTAGGAGCCCATGAGTCGCGATGCTCAGGCGCCCCCCTTTTAACATGCAAGCGGTCCATGCCGGAGAGAGGGAGGTCAACTCGCGACGTCCCCAGCATTGCTCCTGGAGTAGGTCCTGCACACCAATCATGAAGAGAAACAAGACCTGTTGTTACGGTTGCCAGTCAACCTTTGGTCGCTCCGGGGAAGTGATTGGGGCACTGAAGGCCTGGTGAGGTGGCACCTTGCGGGGCTACCGCGGCCAGAGCTCGACCACTCAGGTTTATCGGCGTTGCAGGGATGGACCCGTGCGCAAATGCCGTGCCAGAGCGAGCGGCTCCATTGGTAGGCGTCAATCGAGCAGGCGATTAGGTCGGGTATGTTAAGCACGCAAGAGGAAATTCATTTAAATAGACGCGAGAAAAGAAAACGCCGCTGGGCCAGGCCCGAGCAGCTCGGGGATGATGCAGCCCGAGGGGCGCCCCCAACAGGGTAAGTAAAGAGCATAAGCAAAACGGATACATGCCACAGGGATGGACCCACGCGACCTGGGAATGATGCGGCCCTGTGGGCGCTCCCAGCTAAAAACGGAACTTAGAAAGATGTCACCTGGTGCCGTTGAAGATGAAGTGATGCTGAAGAAGCGGGCGATGCGCGATGAAGACGTCGACCCTCACGAGCCCCTAGGCCCAGGAGCCTCGGGAGGCTCCGGGGACACAGGTGGGTTTCCGAGGGCCATCTCCATCTCCGCCAGGACTGTACAATGCCTGACCTCCTGAGCTTCCAGAATGCTCCTTAGCAGGCGCTGATGAGCGGTGACCGCGTTTGGCAGGCTGAAAGGCATGCGAACGTAGCTGTGAGGTGGACCCTCGCAACGCCCCACGCGCGAAGGCCAGTGGCGCTCCTGAGACGCGGCTCGGTTGAGCCCTGACACGTCGATGCGGACGTACAGCCCACCATCCTCGCCAGGATGTGGGGCCCCGGTGGGCAAACGGCGGCTGCCGGGCATGACTCTCGACTCATGTAGCTTCTGGGTGTTTCTTGCGATGAACTCCTGAGGGTTTGGTCTTCCTTGCCTTGTACCTTCCTGAGGGAAACGTGCCTGGAAGCACCCCTCCAAGTGGTGCCCGAGCGCCTCCCTCGCGACCTTGGCAAAGTCGGTGGCTCTCCAAGAAAGAGCCCCCGAGCCCTGCCTGAGAAGGGTAATGGGCGCGCCTTCCTATGCGAGGGAGGGTGGCGCTCCCTGATTGGGCGCAGATCCTGATGCAACACCTCCGGAGGCACCTGCCTCCTTATGGATTGGGCCAGGCGAAACCTTCTTCTTAAGGGTCGCCTCGGGAAGCCTTCCGTTCCTGTGGTCCGGGTCTTCGATTGCTGCGGCTTGGAACGCGTGCTCAAGTGAACACACTGCTTCCCTTTCTTCATAGGGTACGGTGATGACTCCACCGCTTCCTGGCATCTTGAGGACGTTGTACCTATGGTGAGTCATTGCCATGAACTTGGCCAGGACTGGGTACCCGAGGATGGCGTTGTATGGCAGACGGATGTGGGCGATGTCGAAGTCGATGAGCTTGGTGCGGTAGTTGTTGCGCTGCCCGAAGGTGACTGGAAGGCGAACCTGCCCTATTGGAATAGTGGAACCATCGGTGACTCCTGAGAAGGGCTTGGTCGGCTGAAGCTGATCGTACGACACTTGGAGGTTGTCGAATGTCTCGACGGACAGGACGTTGAGTCCTGCGCCACCGTCAATGAGGGTCCTGGTGACCTGCACATTGCTGATGACTGGGGAACAATGCATCGGGAGGACTCCGGCCGTTGCCGCGCACTTGAGCTGATCCGCTGAGCTGAACGTGATAGCGCACGCAGACCACCTGAGAGGGCGCGTGGCCTCAATCTTGGGGAGGACTGCATTCACCTCGCGAGCAAACTGCTTGAAGATGCGCTGTGAGGCTGGGGCCTACGCTCCACCCAAGATGCAAGCGATTGCGCGCGGCTCCTGGAAGCCCCCAGCTCCGTCATCTTGATGTTGGTCTTCATTCCTCCTTGGCGGTGGCGGCATAGGAGGAAGGCCTGCGTTGCCGTGCGGGCGATCCTCACAAGGCTGATCTCTCCAGCCTCCCTTGCGGGGCTGGTCCTGCCAGCGATCCTTGCGAGGTCGGTCATGCCACCTTTGGCGAGGGCCACGGTCTTCCCATCGTCCTCCACCTCTTCCTCCTCCTCGGCCATAGCCCCTGTCGTTGCGCTCGGGGCATCGGCCGACACATCCATCTCTCACGGCCCTGAGCTCTTGACATTCGTTGGTGTTGTGGGTGTGGAGGTCGTGGTACACGCAGTACCGGCTGCCCTTGGATGACTCAGGCTGATCCCTTCTACTCTTGGTGTCTAGTTCCGCTGCAAGAACGGTAGCCCCCTTGCGCTTCACGTCCTTGGCCTTGGGCTTCTTCTCTTCTGGGTCGGCAGCCGGTAGTTCGAGGAGGGAAAGGCGCCCTTCCTCGGCCCTAGCGCACTTGGTTGCCAAGTTGAACAGCTCTAGGGATGTGCACAGGTCTTCATGGATTGCTAGCTCCTCCTTCATCTTGATGTCGCGTACGCCATCGGAGAAGGCCAAGATGATGGCTTCTTCAGTCACCTTGGGGATCTTGCGGTGAGCGTTGTTGAAGCGCTGGATGTATTTCTGTAGGTTTTCCCCTTGCTGCTGCTTGATGCGGCGCAGATCGCTCACGGCCGGAGCCGGTCGCGACTGACCTGGAAGTTGGCGATGAAGCGAGTGCACATCTCGTCCTAGGAGGAGATTGTGCCAGGAGCCAGTTTCAGGAGCCAGGTGCGGGCCCCATCCTTGAGCGCCATGGGAAACAAGTTCGCCATGACCCTTTCGTCTCCGTTGGCGGCTTCGATGCATAGCTCGTAGAGCAGTAGGAACTCCGCGGGGTCCGCCATGCCATCGTAGCAAGGGGGCAGGTCAGGCTTGAACTTGCCTGGCCATGCGACGCCGCGTAGCTCGGGCGTGAGGGCACGGCGGCCTGTTGTGGCCACCGATACCTTTTGCTGGTGCTGGGCTTGTTCCTGGGTAATACCACGCGCCGCCGCTTGGAGCAGTGCAGGGTCTTGGCGTGGAGGTGTAGGGACGCGATCTTGGCGCGCCGGTGCTGGGAGCACGCGAGAACCTTCTTGGGGGCGAGGGATCTCTTGGCAGCTCCTTGCTGCGCAGGAGCCGGATGCGGAGGGTCTCGCCCTGGGGCTGCGCGCTTGGGGAGGAGGTGGTGGAGGCACCTCCTGATCCTCGCCTCCTGCACGGAATGGTGGGCGAGGAAGCGAGAGGGACGGCAAGGGGGAGCCCCCTGCGGCGCTGACGAGCTCGGTGATGCGAGCGAGCCAGTCCTCGTAGAGGTCGTCGACGGGGCGGTAGTGCAGGAGCTCTCTTGCCAAGAGCAGCGCGGCGTGCGCGTCCATGGGGGCGCGATGGGTGTGGGATGACGAAGCAGCTGGAGTTAGCGACGGTGTGGCGTTGCGGCCCTCCCGCCGCATCGAAGGATGCTGGGACGAGGCCTGCTGCTCGTTCCCCGCTGGGCCGGTGGCGGCGTTGGTGGCAAGCGACGGGGAACGATGAGGGCCTCCGCCGACGGGCGCCGTCTGGGCGATGCGGGTGGCGAGAGCAGCCCGGCGCTCGGCGCGAGCCCGACGAGCGTCGGCCATGGACACGTCGGAAGATCACGCGCGAACAGCGGAAGAAAGATTCCAGCGCACCCCCTACCTGGCGCGCCAAATGTCGGATTTCGGGTTCCGGCAGACCCTTGAGGTTCGAACACTGGGGTGCGCGCGGAGATCTCTCCCCTACCGATCTACGTCCAATCTCCTCGCGTGATCTAAGTTGGAAACAACGAACAACACAAGGGACACGAGGTTTATACTGGTTCGGGCCACCGTTGTGGTGTAATACCCTACTCCAGTGTGTGGTGTGGTGGATTGCCTCAGGGCGTGATGATGAATAGTACAAGGGAAGAACAGCCTCCCGAGAGGTGTTCTTGAGCTGGTGCGATGAACTGCTTGGATGAGTTTAGTCGCCTCCTTCTCTCTCTGCTAGGGCTCTATCAGATCTCTAGATGTCTAGGTGTGTCCATCCCCCCATGACTCTCTTTCTCTAGATGTCTCGATGTCTCACCGTCCCTCGATGTCTCCTCCTTTTTCTCTTGATGTCTCTCTCTCTCTTTCTGCTCTGTGGTGGCTAGCTCTATTTATAGAGGCCTTGGGCCTCTCCCCAAATAATGAGCGGGAAGGGCGCCAACAATTGGCAATTTTGAAGGGGAACATCTAGTACAAGTTATCCTGACCAAAGGTGGTCTTCGGCTGCCAAAAGCATTGGTGGTGACGCCATCTTGGGCTCCACGGTGACCTCCGTCCTGCCGCTCTGTTGGTCTTGGTCTCGTTGCACCGGAATGGTAACCTTTGCCCGATGCCTTCGCCTGTGCTTGCCCCCTTTGCACCAAAGGGGAAGCAAGGACACTGCGTAGGCCGGCGCCCGCCTGGCGCCCGCCTGGTCTCGATCGTCATGGCTTGCATCACGGGCTCCTCGCGAGGTACCCCTGCCTTGATCTCTCCGCCTCCGCGGGAGCCTGCCTAATGAGGCTACCTCTGAGGAAGTTTCATGTCCTCCGCCCCGCGAGGCTTGGCCCCTTGTGAGGGTCTTGACCTTGAGCTGATGAAGATGAGCCACGCTCGGCCCCCACTTGAGCCACGTCGCAGGCCGCAGGCATGCAAGTCTGGGGACCCCCGTTCCCAGAACGCCGACACGAGGAGGACCCAGAAAACCCGCGGTAGGGCGTCCCACGTTAGGAAGAATATATGCGTGCACCACCTGGGAGGGCCACGAAACCGCGCGGTAGGGTGTGCCACGTCTCGGCACGAAGGAAAAATGTGCGTGTAAATATATATTGTATCAGACGTAGTACCTATGGTTCGACCTCGGGACCCAGCCAGTCGGTTGAAAACACCCCACTAGCCACACAGCTTCATCATGAAAACGTAGCACGGAGGATAGATGTGGTTAGCTCCGTCTCGACCAGACACAACGTCTCTTGTTCTAGGCGATTCTTCTGTTTTCCAAGTTTTTTTAGTTGTAATAACACCACGGCAAGCTAGCGCCACTCTTCGTGTGTGCCCGTGCAAAGGTTAGACGATGGAGAGAAGAGAGATTGAGATCGCAGACCTGGGTCCCACCATAAGTGAGATAACAGTCATGCACATGTTGACGAGGCACTCCCTCTACTCTACTCAATGCAAGTACTGTATAAAATCAAGTTATGGGACAAAGCCAACAACCGCTCGTTTTTTCAGGCTATCGACTTATGCTTTGTAGTCCAGGTTGCCAGTTCGAATCTCGTCTTTTAGATTTGTTAGTTTTAGGTCCAAATTTGATTAATGACAAGTGGGACCCCCGTGTGTTGTTCCGATATTTCAGTGTAGGATGGTTTTTGAACAAACACTTTGCGCGGTTATACAAGTAACAGCATGAGTTACACGTTTTTTGCAAGTTTACGAACAAAAATGACAGCGGCATAGAATATCACATCCACCCTGCAACTTAGATACTATGGTGATACGAGTTTTTACACCGTTGGAAGTGAGATCCAATGTCTTGGGAGTAGTCTTTGTGATTATGTGCAATTTCCAAACTCTCCAAAGGTTTTTTTGCAAATAAAACATTTAGGCCTCGTGTATGCCGCTGCATCTTCGATCCAACGGCTCCCCGGTGCTCATATTAGGTGCTCCCTATAGCTTAATTACCCGCTACGGTGATTGGAGTAGTTGTGGGCCGAATGCTATGAAAATATAATCTAAACAGTCCGGAATAAATGCCTACACAAATTAATCCAAGGTTGGAGTGCCCCTCGCAATGTAAATAGCTCCGGCTTTGCGAGGGATGGAGAGGTAGTAGCTTCAACGCGTGGAAGATACGGTGTGAGAAAGTGAGGTCAATCGAGAGACATATATATAGAGAGACAAAGTGACTGTGGTCTGACATTCATTGAACAAATATATATGCTCTGGAGAGATATTTTCCGATTGAGCTTTTTGGCAAGGGTGAGGGCTGTAAGATAGAGCTTGAGAGATTATCCAGTCACAGACATGTAGATATATTTTGTGCATGGGAGGAAGCAAGGTCAACCGATCACATAGGGTCGCCGTGCGATCGAAAGAGTGAGAAGGGTTGGAGAGAGTGACCTAGATAGACGATGTGCGTGAGAGAGTATACAATGTGAATAGGTCGAATTGGGCTCAAACATGGTGATATATCGTTTTTGTCCGAGAAAGAGCGAGGTCAATCGAGACATACGGAGAGAGAGAGAGAGAGATTGAGTGAGCGTGGCCCACCATGAGGTTGAAAGAGTGGTGGCGGCTTGGATGGACTGACCTAGATATTCAATCTGCGTGAGAGAGTATAGAGTGTGTCGATCGAGGCCCGAACAGGGAGATATATCATTTGTGTGTGAAAGAAAACGAGGTTAAACGAGACTCAGATAAAGAGAGCGAGATTGAGCGAGTGTGGCCCACCGTGCGAAAGAAAGAGTGAGACAGTCTTGAGGGAGTGACCTAGATATACAATGTGCGTGCGTGCGCATGCACGAGAGGTTGGGGGGCTAGATAGGCAATGCATGTATTTAGCGTGAGAGGGTGAGAGGGAGAGGGGGGAGAGAGAGAGCTCGGCATATGGTCCAATGGCGGGTGCGTGAGGTAAATACATTTGGTAACATACTGGAAAAAGGGGTTGTGTAGTTGAGAGACTTAGAGATCGAAACATGGAGAGAAAGAATGAACGTGTGTTGGAAACCGATAGCTTCCTAAGGTGGTTAGGAGAGGAAGATTGACCGATACAGGAAGTATGTAGCGTTCATTGTAAGATTTGAACCGAGGACCAGGCACGCGGGTAATTATTTCGAATTCGTGCCATACTAAGTTTTGAAAAGTTGACATTGACTCAGTTTGTTGTGCTATTTTGTAAGTCATATGTTTGAATCCATCCAAAAGTTTTCTCACTACCATGGTGTTCATCATATACATATGAATTTTTATTAAAAAAGTAGCATGGATGCAGTGAAATGCGAAATCCACATTAGAATTGGAGATCGCTACGTGACACACACTCTAATTCAAATAACTAACTACGTGACACACACTCTAATTCAAATAACTAATTATGTGACACACACTCTAATCCACGTTAGTGTGGGTACTGTTTCTATTTTTTTTTCAAATAACTCCTCATTAATTAATTTATAGTACTCCCTATGTTCACTTTTATAAGACCTTGAAGACATTTCAGATAATGTGCAAAACAGTTCATTTTAACTTGTGTAAAACGACTTACAGAAGTGAACGGATGGAGTATCTCGTTTCGAATGACTAATTATTGCAAGGAAAACACGGGCATGGTAATACATACAGATTCGTTTGCAAATGAAAGAAGATTCGTTTGCATTCTCAAATGTAGGCGCACCAGGCAAACCAGGGTCGTGTCAGGGTGGACGCAGCTTCGGTGCCTTAAAGGCAACTGCCTTTGGGTCACTAACATGTGGGCCAGCCACCTGTTGGGCCCATATGTCATGGACACAAAGGCAGGTGCCTTAAGGGACCGAAGCATAGTCCTGTCGGGGTGGTCGCGTGTGTCGGACGGACGCGTAGCACCCAGCCACCCACCCCTCCCCCCCAAAAAAGGATGATGACAATATAAGTTCGCGCTTCCACATTTCGGATTGAAATTTCCGGCGGCCCCAATTCCAACCCTGCAAAATCTCTCTTCTCCACCGCCCCCTTCCGCGCCCAGATTGCTCAAATCCCTAATTCGCCACCAACCGTCGAATCGCCCCTCGTCTTGTCTCTTTCCCCACCGTTCCCCACCTCTGTGCCGGATGACGACAACGAAGACAACGGTCGCGCTTCACCACCGCACCGGAGCTACCTCATCTACGCCCTCGTCCACCGCACCAGGTGGTCCACCGACAACATCGGCCGCCGCAACCGACGTGCCTAACAGACACCGAGTTCCACCGCATCAGGTGCGCTTCACCGGTACCGTCTCCCAGCTCACCGGGGCTACTTCACCGAGCACATCATCGCACCTCCGCCCCCGAGGCCGTTGGGGCTTCACCAATGGTATCGTCCACCGCATCGTAGCGCTCTGCTGCCACTCAAGATCTGCATCCGTGCGCGGCCAGCCAACGCCAGCGCATCACCCTCAACGGCTCTGAAGTGACCCGCACTCCAGCTAGGCTAGCATGCCCAAACGCCGGCCCGAACTAGGTATCCACACATCACTCCCTTGTGCACTATGCCGATGATGTTTGCATATCCTTTCACTGCTCTCTTAACTTACAAGCCTATGCAACTCTGACCTTAACTCTTATTTCTTCTAGAGATATCATCTGAAACAAGCAAATCCATATTTTAGCGAAGCATGACGGCGCTACGGGATCTGGTACACATCCTGCACACCCGTATAACCTTGTAAGTATCTGTCCTCCGGTACAACATCAAGGTCGATTCCTCTTATTTGATCAACCATTGGCTGTGTAAAAAAGGCAGAGGGGGATGCAAGGAGCACAAGGCCTGCACATCCAAGCAAGTGGTAACATGGACTTGTACATGGAACATCAGAGCTGCAGTGAGCCTGTACAACGAGCTAGCGTAAGTCCCTGCATTTCATTTAATTCGTACTGGCATTCGTGTATGATTTGTGTTTAGTGGCTGATCCACGAATTCAAGTTACCAGGGGCGAATATTTAACTTAAAAAATATGAAGGCACTTGCACTCCGGAAATCAACATAACTTGAGAAATGTGAAGCTACATGCACTTTGAAAAGTAGCTATTGATCCAAAGTAGTTCAGATTGTAAACACTAAATGATGCAAGCACCAAAAAACACAAAATGCAACATGGTGTACAAGGACTACAAACATGGTCTGTACCTGCTTGAATTATTCATTCTCTGGCTGAAAATATCGAAGTGTAATTGCATGTATAACGAGTGCGCAAACTGCTTATCAATATATCTATCCTGCACAAGTATGCCAACAGTTTCAAACAACAGATTAGAAAATTATTTATGCTATGTTGTCATGATACGGGGACTTTCTGGTAGATGGCCTCGATGTTTCCTCAAGCTATGAAAATGCACTATAATTTGCTTGTCATCAATGCCTGCAAATCTCTATCTCTCTCAACATAGTAGATCATCATTAGACACTAAATCCTTCAATGAGCTTGCAAAATGCTTGCTTTAGATCCCTCATTAGACACTATATGTTCATCACTAGGAGCATGTAAAATGTTTGCATCAAATCCTTCATTAGCAGTCTGTTCATTAGACACTTCAGGCTCAAGAACAACATGAGCTTGTATGTTTGCACCGGAAACTTGATTAGATACATCAGATTCAGTCAGTTCAGTATTGATTGGGGGAGTTATAAAATAAGTAGAAATTTGTTTCATTTTCTCATAGATTCCCTACATACAAGCAGTTTTACAACACCGTCAGGTTTAACTATTGGCTAGAAATTGAAGAGTTGAATTAGATATAATCAAGGATGTGATGTACCTGCTCATTGTGCATGCTACTCTTGCAACCTGCGACTGTCCCTTTGCCCAAGCTCGATGCCATGCCCATGCTGCCGCCGTTGCCTCACACGCAGGCTACTCCTAGGGTTGGATCTTCATCTTCTTGTCCTTCCGTTCGCTTGAAGCCCGGCGACCGCCCTCCAATGAGGGCGCGAGGAAGTCCTGTGTCGGTCTATCCAGCGGCGGCTAGGTTAGGAGCAAACCAGACTGGAGGCTGGAGCAAATGAATTGGGATTTTTCCTGCTGTCAATCGATATGGGAGGCGCTCGTTTGGGCCGCGAGCCTACTATAGGGCCTACCTTGAACTTATGTTATTGGCCCATCCAAAACATTTTTCTTTATTTTTTACATTGCCTAATCGTGCGTTGGGACGAACAAAACTAGCATGGGCCAAGATGGACGACTCAAACTAGGTGCACACTTTCCAGCCACCTGAGGCGGCCGCCCATACCAGCCCGTATGGTGGCGTGGCCCCTTTTTGCGTGTATGATTGGATAGTGAAAAATATTCCTATGGCGCTTTTGATTTACCCATAGAATGGTTGAATTGCTTGTTTCTATGAACTGAGTTCGCCAATAATGTGAAGGATGCCAGTCTTTTCATCCTATTGTATATTACTTAGATCTCGATATGCCAAAATTAATCGCATGAAATATATACAGTAAAAGCTAGTGTGATGTGTTTGGCTACAACTAGTCTGACTACACGTCCTCATATACCATATCAAGGACGCACCATCTTACCAGATTAACCATTCGACTTACCCATGCAGTGTGGGAAGAAAGTAGTATTGAGACTGCGTATCCAAGCAATTGATGCCATGGACTCCTTCGTACAACCTTGTAAGTGAAAAATAAGTTGCAGTGTGCCTGTACAAAGAACTAGCGTAAGTTCAGTTACCTACTTCTTGGAATTTTAGTTAGCCACTTATTGCAAAATTGTTCAATTAAGTTGCTTGGCTTAATTAATTTCCTACTGATTACATAATGGCACAGCCTGTTAATCATATTGTAGACTGCGCCTATCTTTGTGTTTGATACTTACTGTTAAGAATTACCTGTTTGCCTTAACTTAAATATCTACTTGTTTGTTTAACTGCTTTGCTGCTGCAACAACGGGTTACAATGATGTTAATAACTACTTTTAGCATCCAATTGAAACTCTTTAATTCCTTGTTTGTTTAACTGGTTTGCTGTTATAACTCCCAGTTGAGATGTTTTGCTAACTTCAACTTTTCTGAATCCAATCGGAACTTTAATGGCAAAATAGGTTAGGACAAGATCAAAGAGCGAGGTCCCCATGGTCGTTGCATCATCCCACAGCAGTGGCACCGGCCCAATCGTGCATTATAAATTGCCAACTGCTGATGCTCTAGAGGCTAAACTAGTGGTAGAAAGAGATTCTGCTTCTGCACTTAGAGATGAAGTTCACATGTTGAGGAAGCAAACAACACAATCACAAGCAGTACTCAAGACAACCATTAAATATTTGGTGGATTTCAAAATGAAGCAAGCTGAGACTGACCAGATTGTTAAGGTCCTGAAGGAAAAAAGGAAATTAAATTCCTACGTGGTAAATCATATGTGAAATGTTATTTCCATAGTTGAATAACCTTTGTGTTGTCTGTTCATGTAATCAATCAAACCATTTGTTTAAGAGATCATGTAATAATTGTTTTTTTGTTTGTAATTTTATTTTAGCACAAGTCTGTATTAATTGATAAGACTCAGAGACATTTCATTTGGATTGCTGTGCCAGACGTACAAATATGTTAATCGGGCTGAATGTGCATTCAACAATAGTAGTATATATGGACCATAAGTGGCACGCAACGAAAAGGGCCAAGATGCTGGCTAAAAAAAGGATGCTGTTGTAGCCAAAAAAAAGTACAGTGACCTGGCTTATGTATGTTAGTTCATATTATTGATCCATATACTCTATAAGTGTTTATATGTCTGTTAGTTCCGTACATTCTTGGTTGATTGACTCGGTATTTGAATCTTGATACATCGCTTGTGTACATATCTAAATGGGAGTACACATTATGCTGCGTGCGACATTTGAGTTGGACATGAAGTATTCCAAATATTCGAATTCACCTTAAACTGGATTCTAGTTTCTGAATTTGAGTATCGGCATTTGTAAACCATATTCATATATGATAGTGGAATACATCTTTGTCGTCCTTTTGAAGATATATAAAAAACATAGAATGATTTATAAAGATTCATATAGGAATACAAAATGGATTCGAATTTAGTTGCTAGGGTAAACGTGGATGCTTATTGTCCCAAAATTTGAAAGAAACAGCAAAATGTCCACTCCCACATCGGCTGCCCGAAGCCAAGTGTTTGGGAGATGGAAATTATTGTCTACCCATTACACGGACAATCCATCGGCCCAATTTCCACTGCTCTAAATAGGAGTAGGTTAGTAACTTCAATTAGACGTGACACGACCGCCTCTGAGCCCATTCTGACACGGTGGGCGTCAAACATGGGCGGCAAAACTCATTTGATTCAAGCTCATCCGAAAGACCTCTGTTTCTCCCTCCATTCCCCATTCATACACGGTGGGCGGCAAAACACCCTCTCCTTGTCCGAAATAGATGTAGGCCAATATTTTAAATAGGGGCAGATGTGTAACTTCCATCAGACGTGACACAACCGCCCTACCTGTCAGCCCCGTTCATACACCGTGGGCGCCAACCGTGGGCGGCAAAACAGCCTCCTCGCCCGAAATCGATGTAGGCTAATATTTTAAATAGGGGCAGATGTGTAACTTCCATCAGACGTGACACAACCGCCCTACCTGTCAGCCCCATTCATACACCATGGGCGCCAACCGTGGGCGGCAAAACACCATCTCCTCGCTTGAAATAGTTACCAGCAAATATTTGGGAGATCCGAGATTACCGTCCTATCCCCAACCGACGAGACGTCCAAATTTGAAACGGGGATAAGTTCGTAACTTTCCCATATTTCAGACAGGCGCGTCCCAAAAACATGGTTCCCCGTACCTCTCCCTCCATTTTCCCATTCATACACCGTCCGCGCTAGAACACCCCATTCCCACACCAGCCTCCGTCTGCCACCCCATCCATCATCGCCGTCCTCCACCACATCCATCGCCACCGTCCTCCACCATGCCGGAGCGCGTACCAAGACCGCGTCGTCCACTGCTAGAGATGGACGTTTCTCATCCACGGCGATGGACCAATAGCTTTGCATCGCGTCCTCTCGCTTCATCGATGCCGTCGTCCTCTTTGTTGGGGCCGCTCACATGACCTTCTCTTCCACCGCAACGGGACTTATCCCCCGATGCACCCGTCTACCGTCGCAGATCTACTTCAACACCAACGACAGCTATCGCACCCCCGATGCCTACACGGCGCCGCAAGAGAGGTGGTACTTCATATCTCCTCAACTTTTTGATCTCAACCAGAAAATAGATCTTAACTTGGTTACTCTACTTTCTTTTCAGCTCTTAGAATTTAGTTCTTAGTTCGAAGCAAACAATGGATGCTAAATATCATTTCTCCGGTTTGCAGCTTCAAATCTGCCATGGCACAACCATAATATGGTTTAATTGATCATGCTTAGGGTTTAATTGATCATGTTGGTTCCGTGGTGGTTTCTTTAATAGAAATCAGAGGGGAAACCCTCTTTTGCTAAAAAATATATGCTTAGAGTTTCCCCCTTTTACGATCACTATATGATCAGAATACATTCTTCATGTCATAATAACACTGCTCCACCCATCAAGTTAAACAAGCTTAGTTGTTCAAATACGAATCTGATATTATTAAAACAGAGTTGTTTAATTGGTCAGCTAAATGTTCCTAAATTACTTTCGAAAATGCATGTTCACCTCTTGGGTGTGTATCTCTGTGTGTGGTCTGGTCAGCACGGTTGGGGAGGTGAACTTTGCATATGCAGGGGTTTATAGGGAGACACTCTCCGAGTTGAAACCGCAATGCATTCCATAGATAATCTGACTACTTTTTATGTTTTCATGAATCTCTGATTCTGAACAGCATCATAATGATTATTAGCTTGCGCGCATGAAAAGAATAAAGCAGAACAATGCCATGGCTGTCAAACTTGGCATTAAGGGACTTAAATCAAGTCTAGATGCAATGCAATGCAAACACTCTACACCTACAGATTCATGCTCAGAATATGATCCTAACAGTGATTCTGAGCTAGAGGGAGACCTAAGTCGATGTAGCTCCCTAGTGGAGGAGTCAGAGGAAGATGCCCTATCTTATTCACCCATCAAGGTACTTGCTCTAACTTTCCAAGGTTACATTGCTCGAACATATCTTGCAAATGATGCTTTGCATTGCTTCTACTTTTTTGAACTGCCATTAGCTTAGTTTACACGTCATGTATGTGAATACACCCTGCCTATCCATTTTCAGTACATATTCCATCTGTCATCATACCATATTTATCCATTCAAATGTTGTTCTTGTGTATCAGACGTTCAAAAGGAAGAGGGCGATTGCTGATCATGGAGGAGCACAAGCAAAGTATTTGGAAAAGGCAGTGGCACCTGATAAATCAAATAGCCCATTAGGTGTAGTTGCAATATCACCTGACCCACAAAATACCCCAACTCTAGCAGACTCTAGCCCTACTACACTGGTCATTTCTGATGCTCCAACTTAGCAGACCCCAACTGCAGCAAACAGTATGATTATGCCAGTTGACATAGCACCAGCTGTACGACGCAAAACCCCCCATTCCAGCAAAGAGTACACCAAATCCAGTTGCCAAATCCCTTTTCGAACCAGAGAGAGCCCCAATTACAGCAAATAGGACCCCTGTTCCATTTCTTCCCAGTTTAGAAGACGAAGCTTATGTTATTGTCAGGAACTTTGTGCGCATATTTCCTTCATGGAAAGATTATACCGCAGACACAGAACAATTTCCAGTCTTCCTCCGCAACTTACGCATAAGTAATGTACTAATGTTATTCATGGTCATTACTGCATATGTTTCTACTGACAGAAGACACAAGATGTCATTCTTTTAAATAGGCGAGGCGCAAACTGGATTATGAAGACGAGCAAGGGTTGGTTGCGCTTTTCAAGCACTCGTTGATGAAGTATCGTTCCTACCTGAGGCCAACGCACTTCGATGGCAATCCTCTGAACGAAATTTCTATAAAGTCTCTGGTGCTACATTTATCCGATGGTGACTGGAATAATCTTGTTACACATTGGTCTCGGCTACAGCGTAAGGTACTGTCTATGATATCACATCACAATTTGAACTACATTTCTGCATTTGCCTTAATGTCTCACTTGTACGAAAACTGTTAGCAGAAGAACATTCGTTCTCAAGGGACCACATAATCTCGCAACTATACCGCACACTGCATTGCTTTCATGAGTACCTCTTGCCCTGTATGACCATACTTACTTTCATAGCTGTTTGATTATGTAGCATCATTGCACATGTTAGCCTCGTAATCGTCCATTTGGTGGACATTATAAGATCCATATGGACTCCTACATAAATTTAGAATCAACCCAATGCTTTTGAAGAGGTTTAGCTCTGTAGTCCTCTTGTAAGGACTGAATGTGGTCTATCACTGTACTTACATTAACAGCTACTACCTCCATCCCATAATATAAGAACGTTTTGTACAGTACACCAGTGTTCAAAACACTCTTGTATTATGGGAAGAGGGATTGGTTCATTTTGTAGCATTCTGCATCTTATCTCCCTCGCCCACCATTTACTAAAAAAGATCAGATATATATTTAATCTTACCAACAAGTAGAATACACAGACAATGCCAGTGCAGAAGTGTACCCCATTGCTCTTGTCAGTACATTTTTCCTGTAATGCTTGTACTTCCAGGGATTGGTAGTTGATTATGTAGCATCAATCTGCATCATATCTTCATTATCCTCTATCCCTTCCAGTATTATCATATCTATAATTACTCTCTACAAAATGTAGAGTACAGGCAATGCTTATGAAGAAGATTCTATGCTGAAATTCTTGAGTTATCCTTCCCTTGCCATGGAGAAGGGCATGATAAAGCCGGTGTTAACTGTTAATGTAAGTCAGTCCTTCTAAAGCCTTTATCCTCAAGTGCTGTTTAATTTGCTCATGTTCCCTATTGTTTACTGCTGTTTAGTTTGATGTTTCTACCAAAATGCATGTTCGTAAGAACCGTAAGTTCTAAGTTTTACTTGTAAAACCAAATTCCTTATTCATACCATGCACATTACTTAATATTCCCTATATGTATGCTTGTTTTTGTGGATCTATAATCCAGTGTGTGGTGAATCAGCCCATGTTTGCACCTTGTCATCTCCTGTTTTCTCTTACTGATGTGGCTGATGATATGAAAAACATGCCATGCACGTTATCCAAAATAGATACAATGATTTTCTTTGCCCTTCATCTATGCTTGTTATGTTGACATGGTATTCCAGTAGTGTGGTGAAGCTCCCCGCATTATGAACAATGCCAAATTATGCTATTGATATTTTGAACATACTCTTTATTTTCTAATTTGAAATTGGATAGAATTGACAGAACAGTTATCATCTTTGTTTATACACATGCAAAACATGTCATCTCTCTTCTTTGTTTCAGGGTGATATGCCTGATGGCATGCACAAGTCTGCTAAAGGCTGTGAGACAGACCCAACATATATTGCAGCAAAGAAGGCAAAACATCTTTAAAATAGTGAGACAACCCGAAAGTCTTGTCTTGATGCAGTGTTCAAGTTACTTGAGACTAACAGTCAGACAAGCTCACAGAATTCGTTGTTTGAATCAGTTCAACTTCTTCAGTCCCAAGTTCTAGCAGAAAGGCATTCTGCAACTCAACTTCGACTTGAAGTCCTATCTCTAAGAAAGATTGCGGAGAACACCAATGAGAACCTCATCGCTAAACAGCTACACCTGGAAGCTATGACCAACATGCTAGGCTGGTCTCACAGCCTTGCTCAGCAGCTTGCGTAGCAGTTCCCCCGCAAGGCTAACCTTTCTTGAACTGTCTTGGAAGTGGTCTCGGTTCAGTATTATTTTGCTACGCTGCAATGGTGCCCAGTTTTTGTAATCTTCTTCTTCGTTGCGCTTTATGATCACTGGTGTCGAACTTTGATGCCCAGTGGATGTAACATACCTTAAATCCTTTATTGTGTAGTGTAGGTTTATTCTTAGTTACTATGCCGTAATTTCTTTATTGTATAGAGTAGGTTTGTTCTTAATTCCTACTAGTTATGCAGCAGCCCAAAATGAACCCCGACCCATGATTGTGCGAATCAAATCACGGGGTTTTAACATGCCAAAATTGTCTGGGTCCTTGTTTTCCCAATCAGATATCGACTGCGAGCAGGCCGGATGCAAACCGGGCCGTAGTTAGGCCCAACTATATGACGGGCTTTTAACAGGCCAAAATTAATATAGGGCCAAAATGTTAAACGGGCCCTTAAGAGGCCAAAACTAATATCAAGACGAATTACTAAGTGCGACTCTAGCAAGTGGGCCCAAAAGCATAGTGTCCAGTTGACGGGCCGAATCTGATATGGGCCATAATTGAGCCCAAAGCCTCTTAAAGGGCCGGACCTGATCTGGGCCGTAATTTGGCCCAGAACATGGTAGGATTTTAACGGGCCAGATCTCATATGGGCCACTATTAGGCCCGGAGCGTGGCAGGCCATTAATGGACCGGATCAAATATGGGCCGACATTTGGCCCAAAACATGGCAGCCAGTTAATGGGCCGGCCTACTAGGGTCCTCAAAATCTTGTGGGCCTACAGCTGGGCCGGCCCATTAATGTCGGCGAAATCTCGTGGGCCTTTAATTGGGCCGGCCCATTATGACCCGCAAGAATCTTGTGCACCTTTACCTGGGCCGGCCCATTATGGCACACAAAAATCTTGTTGGCCTTTACCTGGGCCGGCCCATTATGGCCCGCAAAATCTTGTGGGCCTTTAGCTGGGCCAGCCCATTATGGTCTGCAAAATCTCGTGGGCCTTTAGCTGGGCCTGCACATTATGGTCCGCAAAATCTTGTGGGCCTTTAGTTGGGCTGACCCATTTAAAATTGTTGGGCCGTGCCACGTGTCGACGTATCATAGGCGCCTTCTGTCCAGTGAGTGGATGACATCTGTCCCGACGATGAGCCGACACGTGTTTCCTCTAGCCAATGATGATTTTACACGTGGAAAATCCCCATTGGTCGGGGCTGTTAACGGGTTATCGGATCCAAAACCCGACCCGATAGCTTAACGGCGTTCCGTTACGGTGGATGCCACGTGTCGGTCAACCTTGACGAAAGCACTTGTGTGACGCGCGATTTATCGTCATGGAGGTGGACACTTCCGTGATGATAATTTTGGTAATGTCATGGAACACTTCTACGACAACACATGTATGACTATCTTGATTCTGTCATAAATTTGTCATGGATGTACATGCATGAAAAAAGCGACCTACTGTGGCAAACACATATCATCACGGAATTGTATTTTTTTGTAGTGATGGTTTGTACGGTGGAGGACATAAACTTTGGCTGTAGTGCGCGATTTTACATTATTTACTGGAACGTCAAATGGTTCTGATTCTTTTTGCAATGTCTTTCTATACAAATTTTTTATTTTTCCCAATTTTGGCAGAATTGTTCAGGTATCAGAATTATGGTGAATGTTCAGATTATTACAGACTGATCTGTTTTAGACAGATTATGTTTTTGATGCATAGTTTGCTTGTTTTGATGAAACTATCGATTTATATCAGTGGATTAAGCCATGAAAAATGTATACTACTGTAGACACAATGCAAAAACAAAATATGAATTGGTTTGCAACAGCACTTAGAGTAGTGATTTTCTTTACTATACTAACGGATTTTACCGAGTTTTCTATTGAAGTTTTGTGTGGATGAAGTGTTCGATGATCGAGAAGGTCTCGATGTGAGAAGAAGGAAGAGAGGCAAGTGCTCAAGCTTGGGGATGCCCGAGGCACTCCAAGTAAATATTCAAGGATACTCAAGTGTCTAAGCTTGGGGATGCCCCGGAAGGCATCCCCTCTTTCTTCAACAAGTATCGGTACGTTTTCGGATTCGTTTCGTTCATGCGACATGTGCAATCTTGGAGGGTCTTTTGCTTTTAGTTTTCATTTTTCTTTTATACACCATGCTGGTATGAGATAGTCCTTGGTTGATTTATAGAATGATAATTGCACTTCACTTATATCTTTTGAGTATGGCTTTATAGAATGCTTCATGTGCTTCGCTTATATCATTTGAGGTTTGGATTGCATGTTTCTCTTTACATAGAAAACCTCCATTTGTAGAATGCTCTTTTGCTTCACTTATATTTTTAGAGCGTAGGCATATATTTTGTAGAAAGAATTAAACTCTCTTGATTCACTTATATCTATTTAGAGAGATGACAGGAATTGGTCATTCACATGGTTAGTCATAAAATCCTACATAAAACTTGTAGATCACTGAATATGATATGTTTGATTCCTTGCAATAGTTTTGCGATATAAAGATGGTGATATTAGAGTCATGCTAGTTGGTAGTTATGGATTAGTAGAAATACTTGTGTTGAGGTTTGTGATTCCTGTAACATGCACGTATGGTGAACCATTATGTAACGAAGTCGGAGCATGAGGTATTTATTGATTGTCTTCCTTATGAGTGGCGGTCGGGGACGAGCGATGGTCTTTTCCTACCAATCTATCCCCCTAGGGGCATGCGTAGTAGTACTTTGCTTCGAGGGCTAATAAACTTTTGCAATAAGTATGTGAGTTCTTTATGACTAATGTTGAGTCCATGGATTATACGCACTCTCACCCTTCCATCATTGCTAGCCTCTCTAGTATCGTGCAACTTTCGCCGGTACCATAAACCTCCTGATATCTTCCTCAAAACAGCCACCATACCTACCTATCATGGAATTTCCATAGCCATTTCGAGATATATTGGCATGCAACTTCCATCATCATCATATACATGACTTGAGCATTTATTTTCATATTGCTTTGCATGATCATAAGATAGCTAGCATGATGTTTTCATGGCTTGTCCATTTTTTTGATGTCATGGCTACGCTACATCATTGCACATCCGGTACACCGCCGGAGGCATTCATATAGAGTCATATCTTTGTTCTAGTATCGAGTTGTAATTTCGAGTTGTAAGTAAATAAAAGTGTGATGATCATCATTATTAGAGCATTGCCCCCAAAAAAAGAGGCCAAAGAAGCCTAAATAAAAAATGGGGCCAAAGAAGCCCACACAAAAAAAAGAAAAGGGGGCAATGTTACTATCCTTTAGCACACTTGTGCTTCAAAGTAGCACCATGTTCTTCACATAGAGAGCCTCTTGAGTTATCACTTTCATATACTAGTGGGAATTTTCATTATAAAACTTGGCTTGTATATTCCAACGACGGGCTTCCTCAAATGCCCTAGGTCTTCATGAGCAAGAAAGTTGGATGCACACCCACTTAGTTTCAGTTTGAGCTTTCATATACTTATAGCTCTAGTGCATCCGTTGCATCGCAATCCCTACTCACTCACACTGATATCTATTGATGGGCATCTCCATAGCCCGTTGATACGCCTAGTTGATGTGAGACTATCTTCTCCTTTTTGTCTTCTCCACAACCACCATTCTATTCCACCTATAGTGCTATATCCATGGCTCACGCTCATGTATTGCGTGAGGGTTGAAAATACTGAAGCGCGTTAAAAATTATGAACCAATTGCTCGGCTTGTCATCAGGGTTGTGCATGATGTGAATATTTTGTGTGGTGAAGATGGAGCATAGCCAGACTATATGATTTTGTAGGGATAACTTTCTTTGGCCTTGTTATTTTGAAAAGACATGATTGCTTTTTTAGTAGGCTTGAAGTATTATTGTTTTTATGTCAAATGATAGACTATTGCTTTGAATCACTCGTATCTTAATATTCATGCCATGATTAGATATGTGATCAAGATTATGCTAGGTAGCATTCCACATCAAAAATTATCTTTTTTATCCTTTACCTACTCGAGGACGAGCAGGAATTAAGCTTGGGGATGTTGATACGTCTCCGTGGTATCTATAATTTTTGATTGTTCCATGCTAATATTCTACAACTTTCATATACTTTTGGCAACTTTTTATACTATTTTTGGGATTAACATATTGATCCAGTGCCAGTTCCTGTTTGTTGCATGTTTTCTGTTTCGCAGAATTTCCATATCAAACGGAGTCCAAACGGAATAAAAACCGACGGAGATTATTTGGAATATATATGATTTTTGGGAAGAAAAATCCACGCGAGACGATGCTCGAGTGGCCCACGAGGCAGGGGGCGCGTCCCAGGGGGGCAGGCGCGCCCCTGACCCTCGTGGCCACCCCGTAAGGCGGTTTATGCCCTTCTTTCGCTGCAAGAAAGCTAATATCCGGATAGAGATCACGTTAAAATTTCAGCCCAATCAGAGTTACGGATCTCCGGGAATCTAAGAAACGGTGAAAGGGTAGAATATGAGAACGCAGAAACAGAGAGAGATAGAGAGACAGATCCAATCTCGGAGGGGCTCTTGCCCCTCCCACGCCATGGAGGCCATGGACCAGAGGGGAAACCCTTCTCCCATCTAGGGAGGAGGTCAAGGAAGAAGAAGAAGGAGGGGGCCCCTCTCCCCCTCGCTTCCGGTGGCACTGGAGTGCCACCGGGGGCCATCATCATCACCGCAATCTTCACCAACAACTTTACTGCCATCATCACCAACTCTTCCCCTCTCTATGCAGCGGTGTAACCTCTCTCTTACCTGCTGTAATCTCTACTTAAACATGGTGCTCGACGCTATATATTATTTCCCAATGATGTATGGCTATCCTATGATGTTTGAGTAGATCCGTTTTGCCCTACGGGCTATTTGGTGATCAAGATTTGTTTGAGTTGCATGTTTTTATTATTGGTGCTATCCTATGGTGCTCTCCGTGTTGCGCAAGCATGAGGGGTCCCCGCTGTAGGGTGTTGCAATACGTTCATGATTCTCTTATAGTGGGTTGCGTGAGTGACTGAAACACAAACCCGAGTAAGGGGGTTGTTGCGTATGGGATAAAGAGGACTTGATGCTTTAATGCTATGGTTGGGTTTTACCTTAATGATAATTAGTAGTTGCAGATGCTTGCTAGAGTTCCAATCATAAGTGCATATGATCCAAGTAGAGAAAGTATGTTAGCTTATGCCTCTCCCTCATATAAAATTGCAATAATGATTACCGGTCTAGTTATCGTTTGCCAAGGGACAAATAACTTTCTCATAACAACAAGATCTTTACTAAAACTAAGTTAGTTGTGTCTTTATCTAAACAGCCCCTACTTTTTATTTACGCATTATTTATTATCTTGCAACCCTATCCAACAACACCTACAAAGTACTTCTAGTTTCGTACTTGTTCTACGTAAAGCGAACGTCAAGCGTGCGTAGAGTTGTATCGGTGGTCGATAGAACTTGAGGGAATATTTGTTCTTCCTTTAGCTCCTCGTTGGGCTCGACACTCTTACTTATCGAAAACTGTTGCGATCCCCTATACTTTTGGGTTATCAATCGCCAAGGCACGTTTCAAGTCTGGCGTAAGGAATAAGATAGTAGTCTGATTACATGAGGGGCTCCCCCTCTCCAAAATGATCTTACACCTTGAAGGGTCATGCCCAAGCTTTTGCGTGCAGGTTCGAAACAAAGGAGGATGGGCTCAATCAGACATGTCGCTCGCGACACCTTCCGAGTCACTCCCGGACACGCTACTGGCGCCGTCGCCGGCAACGTCTTCACCGTCATCAACCGCGCCGCCTTCATCTGCCACGACCACCACCGCTTCCTCCTTAGAAGCGAAAGCCCTGACCAGAGTGTCCACATTATCATCCACCCAATGCGCCAGGTTGTCCCAGATGGCTCTAGGCACTAGGGCAATGGCAGCATAGAAGTTGAAGTGGGGATCGATGTTCTGAAGATGACTGAAGACACGGGAAAACGCGCGCCCAAGGAGGCCTCGGTTCTTTTCATCCATAAGCTTCTGAGCCCTCTTGGCCAGGTCCTCCAGGGACGTCACGACGTCGGTGAAGAAGCGGAGATGGCCGGCATAGTCCTCTGCATGGGGGTTGGGGCGTGTTCGTCACAGATGGTACCGAACGCCTGGTTGGCCCTCACCCTGAGAGCATGGAGCATGGGAGTGTGCTCGCGCATCAACGTCTGCCGGTGGAGCGCTTCCTCCCTGCTCTGCTAAGCGTGGGACTCGGCATCGGCCACCCGCCGCTGGAGCGGGAGCAGTTCGGCGTGGGCGGAGTCCAACTCGGCCTGGACGGAGATCAGGTCCGCTGTAGTGGCCTTCTCGCACCGTCCCGCTTCATCCAACCTTGACCTGAGGGCGGTGGTTCTGCCCTCAGCTTCGGCTTCCATGAGCTTCAGCTTCAGGTCGTATCTGCTGGCGAGATCTGCTCGAGCCTCCGCCACCCTACGATCGATCTCCTCCTGGATCCTGGCTTCGCGCACGCTGGCGGCGTCCTCTGCATGGGAAACCTGGTGCTCCCTCATCTCCAGCCATTCGAGCTCCAGACTGCGCTCTGTGGCCTCCAGCATTAGCGCCTCCTCGTGCTTCAAGATCTCCTCCTCGTCAGAAGGCATCCCCTTCTCGACGCCAAGGCAGCCATGTGCGCCTCAACCTGCTGCTCCAGGGAGGCGTTCAGAGCTCGGAGCTCCCCTTTGCGCTTCTCTACGACCGCGCGGCAGTGGTTAGCCTCCCTGGCCTCCTCCAAGGCTCGGGCGCTGGCCTCGGCGAGGTGGCAAGGGATGCCTCGGCCTTCGCGTTGGCACGCTCGCGCTGGAGACGCCCGAAGTCGATGGCCACCTTTAGCTGATGCCATTCCTCTGCCAGCCGAAGGCCTTTGGTTTCAAGGCGGGCATCGACATCCACAAGATCTTCTCCGAGCCGGCCCAGCGCTCCCATCACCTCCTGGAAGAGGTCGTGGCAGACTGCTCCGCGCTCGCATGCAAGCTCGAATGTGTAGTCGAGTCCGTCCTCCGTGCCAAGATGTGTTGGAGAAGTTTGAAGTGGCTCGCCCACTCCCGGCAGGGGGCTAGAGGCCGACGCCTTTTCAGCCACCCTCCGGACTTCGGCGGAGGCCCGGTGGGGTGGGGCCTCGTCGCTCAGAGGGGAGGCCAGGGCTGAGGTCGCCCAGTTGCAGGCAAGCACCATTTGTGGGGCCCTCGGGACACTTCCTGCACCATAGTGTTCGAACCTCAAGGGTTTGCCGGAACCCACGATCCGACATTTGGCATGCCAGGTAGGGGCCGCCACTGGCCCGACGACGAATGAGAAGCAGGCCTCATCGCTGCACCCCTCCGTGCGGCGGGACAGACGCACCGCCACCCCGTTGCTCACTCCAGCATGCTCGTCGTCCCACGCTCGTCGCGCGCCCACGGATGCGCAGGCCATGCTTCTTATGGCATGCGAGCTCCTGCCTTACCTCCCGGTCGACGACCTCTACAATGACTTGCTGGGCCGCATCGCCGAGCTCGTCAGCGCCGCTGGGGGCTCTCCTGCACCGTCCCTCTCACTGCCTTGCCCACCTCCTGCCGCGGGTGACGTAGCCCACAGAGTGCCTCCTCCACCTCCGCCTCAAGCTGGCGCTCTTGCACCGAGACGCACGGCCCCGTGGCATGACCTGCCATGCCGGGTGCCCGCCCACGAAGAAGGAAGCTTCCAGGAGGTCCCTCGGCTTTAAGAAAACGCTCCTGCACTCCCCGCACCACCATGTCAAGACCGTGCACCGCACGTGGTGGTAGTGCACGAGTACCAAGACTAGGCTCCACCACCCCGATGAGCTCCGGTGACTACTGCAGGCTACCGTGCCTTCACCCCCAAGCTGCGCAGCATCGTCTGGCCCGGCAAGTTCAAGCCAGACCTGCCTCCGCACTACGACGGCACCCCCGACCCCACGGAGTCCTTGCAGCTCTACGAGCTGAGGATCGAGGCACCAACGGAGACGAGAAGGTCATGGCGAACTAGTTTCCCATGGCCCTCAAGGATCGTGCACGCTCATGGCTCCTAAACTTGCCCGCGGGATCGATCTCCTCCTGGGGCGAGATGCGCGAGCGTTTCGTCGCCAACTTCCAGGGCACTCGCGACCACCCGCCTGCTGCTGGCGACCTACGTCGCATCAAGCAACAACCAGGGAGACCTTGCAGAAGTATGTCCAGCATTTCAACAGTGTCCGCCTCAAGATTCCCAAGGTGACGGACAAGGCCATCATCTCCGCGTTCTCCGATGGCGTCCGAGACGTCAAGATGAAGAAGGAGCTTTCCATGCACGAGGACCTGTGCACAGCCCTAGAGATGTTCAACATGGCAACCAAGTGTGAAAGAGCTCAGGAAGGGCGCCTCTCCCTCCTCGAGCTCCTAGCTGCTGACCAGGAGGACAAGAAGGCCAAGATCAAAGACGTGAAGCACAAGGGGGCTGTTGTGCTCGTGGCAGAGTCGGAGATGAAGCGCGGCCGCGACCACCCCGAGTCGTCCAAGGCCAACCGCCCGTTCTGCGCCTTCCACAACATCCACGAGCACAACACCAGCGATTGTCAGGAGCTCAGGGCCATTCGCAACGGGCGCTTCGGTCGACGCCAGGACCGCGGCGACCGGGGCTACGACCGAGGAGGAGGGCGAAGTGGAGGGCGCTAGGACGACCATGGCCCTCGCCAGGAGTGGCACAATCGGCCTCGTGACGACCGCTGGCAGGACCCGCCTAGCGAGGGCGCCTGGAGAGACCGGCCTCGTGAGGATAGTCCTCAGGGCAATGCAGGCCTCCCTCCGCTGGCACCACCGCCAAGGAGAAACGACGACCACCATCAGGACAAGGGGGTTGGGGGCTTCTAGGAACCACGTGTCGTCGCTTGTATCTTGGGTGGTGCTCAAGCCCCAGCCTCTCAGGGTGTCTTCAAGTAGTTTGCCTGCGAGGTGAATGCGGCCCTTCCCAGGCTCAAGGCCACGCACCCGCTCTGGTGGTCCAAGTGCGCCATCACCTTCAGATCGATGGATCAGCTCAAGTGCACAGCAACGGCCGACGCCTTCCCAATGCTCTGCTCACCCATCATCAGCAACGTTCAAGTCACCAAGACCCTCATCGACGGCGGCACAGCGCTCAATGCCCTATCCGTCAAGACGTTTGATAGCCTTCAGGTGCCATACGATCAGCTACAGCCTACCAAGCCCTTCTCAGGAGTGACCGACGGCTCCACCACCCGATAGGGCATGTACGCCTCCCTGTCACCTTCGGCTAGCGTGACAACTACCGCACCGAGCTAATCGACTTCGACGTTGCCCACATCCACCTGCTGTACAACGCTATCCTTGGATATCCAGCCTTGGCTAAGTTTATGGCAGTGACCTACCACGGCTACAACGTCCTCAAAATGCCAGGGAGTGCTGGCGTCATCTCGGTCGCCTGTGAGGAAAGAGATGCAGTGTGCTCCCTCGAGCGCGCTTACCAGGCTGCGGCAGCCGAAGACCCTGACAACGAAGGCACCCCGCACCCTCCTGAGGCCAACCTCAAGAAGAAGAAGAAGCAGCTATTCCGCCAAGGACCTCGGGAGGGCGGCGTCTCCAGCACCACCACCTCAGGACCTGCGCCCGCAGATGGGGCGCCTCCTTCCCTCACATAGGAAGGCGCACCTGACGTCCTCCTCATGCTGGGCTCGGGGGCTCTCTTCTGAAGGGCCTCTTACCTAGCCAACGTCACGAGGGAGGCGCTCGGGCACCACGTGGAGGCGTGCTTTGCTGCATGTTTCCCTCAAGAGGGCACAAGGCACGGAGCGCCCTGTGCTCAGGAGTTCATCACCAAGGCCATCTAGGAGCTTTAAGGGGCAAGGACCCTACGCGGCGACCGCCGCCCACCACCTGGCGTAGCCCCAATCCTGGCAAGGACGGCGGGCTGCGCGTCTACGTCGACATTCTAGAACTCAACAGAGCCGCATCTCAGGGACGTTTTTGGCCTTCACACGACGGACGGTGCGAGGTTCCACCTCACAAGTACGTTCGCATGCCGTTTGGCTTGCAGAATGCGGCTATCACCTTCCAGCGCCACCTGTGGAGCATTCTGGCAGCTCACGAGGCCATGCATCACGCCGTCCTGGGGGAGATCACGACGGTTCTTTGGGATCCACCTAGGCCTACGAAGACCCCAGAGGCTCAGGACCCTAGCGGCTCGTGAGGAGCAACCTCTTCACCACGCGTCTTCAGCTGCCTCGGCACCACTTCGGCATGGTATTAGTTGACTCTTTCCAGTTCATTCTGTTGGGGACGCCCCTCGGGCAGCATTATCCCCGTGTCACTGATGTCTACTACACAACCTTCTTCTTGTAGACGTTGTTGGGCCTCCAAGTGCATAGGTTTGTAGGACAATAGCAAATTTCCCTCAACTGGATGACCTAAGGTTTATCAATCCGTGGGAGGCGTAGAATGAAGATGGTCTCTCTCAAGCAACCCTGCAACCAAATAACAAAGAGTCTCTTGCGTCCCCAACACACTCAATACAATGGTAAATTGTGTAGGTGCACTAGTTCGGCGAAGAGATGGTGATACAAGTGCAATATGGATGGTAGATATAGGTTTTTGTAATCTGAAAAATATAAAAACAGCAAGGTGAATAATGATAATAGTGAGAGTAAACGGTATTGCAATGCTAGTAAACAAGGCCTAGGGTTCATACATTCACTAGTGCAAGCTCTCTCAACAATAATAACATAATTGGATCATATAACTATCCCTCAACATGCAACAAAGAGTCACTCCAAAGTCACTAATATCGGAGAACAAACGAAGATATTATTGTAGGATACGAAACCACCTCAAAGTTATTCTTTCGGATCGATCTATTCAAGAGTTCGTACTAGAATAACACCTTAAGACACATATCAACCAAAACCCTAATGTCACCTAGATACTCCAATGTCAGCTCAAGTATTCGTGGGTATGATTATACGATATGCATCACACAATCTCATATTCATCTATTCAAACCAACAGAAAGTACTTCACAGAGTGCCCCAAAGTCTCTACCGGAGAGTCAACACGAAAACGTGTGCCAACCCCTATGCATAAGTTCACGAGGTCACGGAACTCGCAAGTTGATCACCAAAACATATATCAAGTGGATCATGTGATATCCCATTGTCACCACAGATAAGCACATGCAAGACATACATCAAGTGTTCTCAAATCCTTAAAGACTCAATCCGATAAGATAACTTCAAAGGGAAAACCCAGTCCATTACAAGAGAGTAGAGGGGGAAAAACATCATAAGATCCCACTATAATAGCAAAGCTCACGATACATCAAGATCGTACTACCTCAAGAACACGAGAGAGAGAGAGAGATCAAACACACAGCTACTGGTACATACCCTCATCCCCGAGGGTGAACTACTCCCTCCTCGTCATGGAGAGCGCCGGGATGATGAAGATGGCCATCGGTGAGGGATCCCCCCCTACGGCAGGGTGCCGGAACGGGTCTAGATTGGTTTTCGGTGGCTACGGAGGCTTCTAGCAGTGGATCTCCCGATCTTTATGCTCTTCGATGTTTTTAGGGTATATGGACATATATAGGCGAAAGAAGTCAGCCAGGGGAGCCACGAGGGGCCCACGAGGGTGGGGCGCGCCCAGGGGGATAGGGCGTGCCTCCCTGCCTCGTGGCTTCCTCGAAGCTTCCCCGACGTCTACTCTAAGTCTCCTGGATTGCTTTCGTTCCAAAAATAACTCTCCCAAAGGTTCCATTCCGTTTGGACTCCATTTTATATTCCTTTTCTTCGAAACACTGAAATAGGCAAGAAAACAACAATTTGGGCTGGGCCTCCGGTTAATAGGTTAGTCCCAAAAATAATATAAAAATGTTTAGTAAAGCCAATAAACATTTAAAATAGATAATATAATAGCATGAATACTTCATAAGTTATAGATACGTTGGAGACGTATCAGCATCCCCAAGCTTAATTCCTGCTCGTCCCCGAGTAGGTAAATGATAAAAGAAATAATTTATGAAGTGTGAATGCTAGCAGGTGCACAAGTTTGATCAATGATAATTTCAATCACCTTTTCTAGCATCATTATATATCATAACAGTAGCTCAACTCATAAGACTTTTCATGATCAAGTAACGAACTATTCACATGTTAAAGTATAGATCATAAACTTTCTTGAAGACTAACAAACCGTGTTATTAGTCATCAAACAATTAGAATTCGTCTTATTTTCAGGAAGGGTCTATGTCAGAGCTTTGATTCAGCAAACCTCACATACTCAACTATCATTTAATCTTTCACAATTGCTAACACTCACGTGATATTTATGGGTTCAAAGTTTTAATCGGACACAGAGAAAGATAGGGGATTATAGATTTGCCTCCCAACCTTTTACCTCAAGGGTAATGTCAACAATAATAGTTCATGATGCCTT